>NC_084796.1:57643548-57946578 GCF_963169125.1 Humulus lupulus | reverse complement strand
CATCATATACAAGAAGAGAAATGAAACCTTAAGGTGAGTGTCAAATGAACAAAGAATGGTCTATTGCAGAATGTTTGAAACCTTCTTGAGTTAAGGCTATAGAAAACTTTTCAAACCACTACCGTGAGGCTTGTTTCAGACCATACAAAGATTTTTGAAGGTTACACACAAGATTAGGTGGCAACTCCCCCTTAGGACTATACTCTTGAGGTAGAGTCATATACACTTCTTTATGCAAATCATCATGTAAAAAGGCATTATTTACATCCAAATGGTGTAAATACCATCCATTTATGGCCGCAAGAGCAACAATAAGCTTGAAAAGTGACAAGTTTAGCAACAAGCGCAAAAATATCATTGTAATCAATCCCCTCTTGTTGAGTATACCCTTTAGCAACAAGCCGAGCCTTATAGCGTTCTATTGTACCATCTGCATGATGCTTGATTTTATAGACCCATTTACAGCCAATTATATGCTTATCTGAAGGTACATTAACAATGCTCCAAGTGTTATTCCTCTCAAGGGCTGCAAGTTCTTCAGCCATAGCCAAATCCCATTATCCCAGTAGCTTGAGAAAATAATTCAGGTTCAGTGCAACTAGAAATAGCAAGAACACGTGCTCTAAAACTTGGAGACAACCTGCTGTAAGTTAGCACTTGGGAAAAGGGATGTTGAGTAACTTGAGACATGGAGTGTGAAGAAAAAGAAAGTGCATTAGTAGTCAAAGAACAATGATAGTCATTTAAATAGGATGGCCTCGTATTATTACGTTTAGGCCTAGAAGAAGAAGATGATGGCTAGTGATTAGAAACAAGAGGAATAAAACCAGAAATATGGTCAGAAGCATCAAATAAATCAGTAGAAACATCACAAATAGGCAGCATAGATGAAGAAAAAAAATGAGCATAATCCGAAGACAAAGAAGTGCTAGAAGCACACAAAAAAATGTGCTCATGAAATTGAACATCCCTTGAAACAAAAAGCCGATTACTATCTAAATCAAGAAGCTTATACCCTTTCATGCCCATAGGATATCCAAGAGAAACATATGAAGTAACTCTTGAGGAAAATTTTGTTCTATGACTAGGAAGAGTAGAGGCATATGCTAAACATCCAAAAGCCTTTAAATGGTTGTAAGTTGGAGTTTTGTTGTGAAGTACCTCAAAAGGAGACTTGCATTGCAAATTTGGTGTTGGAGTACGATTTATGAGTTAAGCTGCTGTAGAAATGCATTCAACCCAATAAACTAAAGGGATATGGGATTGAAAAAGTAGAGCGCGAGCTACATTGAGAAGATGTTGATGTTTACATTCAACAACAGAATTTTGTTGGGGCCTTTCAACACATGAATGATAATGCTTTATGCCTAAAGAACTAAATAATTAAGGAAATTGCAGTTCCTTAGCATTATCCGACCAAATTGCTTTGAGCTAAATGTTGTATTGAGTTTTAATGAGTGAAATAAAATCTGGTATGACCTGTTGTACTTCAGATTTTTGTTTAATAAAATGAACCCAAGTGTATCGAGAAAAATCATCAACTAAAGTAATGAAAAATCTGTCCTTCCACAATAAGAGTATGAAAGGGACCATAAATATCAACATGAAAAAGATCAAAACATGCAGCAGAAATGTTATGATTTGAAACAAAGGGCAACCTCTTTTGTTTAGCATAATGACAAATAGAACAATGAAAATCAGAGGAAGGTGAGTATTGAAAAGTCAAATCTTTATTCAAAGAAGTTTTGATACAAGAAGGGTGGCCTAATCGATAGTGCCACAATGTTTCTACAGATGGTTTAGAATCTGAAATAGAAAAAGCAGAGGCATGAACATAAGAAGAATCAGTCAAGTAGTATAAATTCCCAACTCGTTCACCCATCCCAATCTGTCGAGTTCAAGTAGTGTCCTAAATGACAATGATTTTCAAAAAAAGAAAAAGAGAAGCCGAAAAGGGTAATATCGAGATTTTGTCAAAGCACTAACAGATAAAAGATTGTAATTGAAAGAAGGAACATAAAGCACATTGAAAAGGGTAATATCTAATGAAATAGAAATAGAACCAATGCAAGAAACATAAGATGACTGGCCATTGGGCAAGATAACTGAGGTTAATGAAGCATTGAAGTATGTATTGGAAAACAAAGATAAATCATGACAGACATGATCAGTAGCACCTGTATCAATAATCCATTGAGTACTAGAAACAAGGAATTCCATACCAGCAAAATTAAAAACAAGGGGTTGATCGGAAGAAGAGGAAGGTGCAGTAGAGGAAGAAGCTTGGACTTGTTGAGCTAACAAGGCTATAATTTTCTGGCATTGAGAGGAAGAAAGGGATGAGACAAGATCAGTGTTGTTGTCCAACTTATCAGGAACTTTGTCAGCATCAAATCCATTAAAATGATTGACAACGACTTTCCCTGAATGAGAAGTGGAACCATCTCCTTTCCCATGAAGTTTGTGACTAGGCGGATAACCATGCAGCTTGTAGCATTTGTTAATGGCGTGGCCTGTGGTCCCACAATGACTGCAAACAACTTTGGGTCGAGCAGATTGTACACTTCCAATAAACTACGTAGAAGAGGAGCTGGAATCCACAGATTCAGTAGAGACAGAATTGAGACCTCTTAGGCGCTCTTCTTGAATAATGGTGGCACAGACTTTATTGATGGTGGGAAGAGGATCTTGCATCAAGATTTGAGAACGTACAATGGAATAAGAGTCATTGAGACCCACCAAGAATTCAAGAACCTGATCTTGCTCTTGATAATCAACAACAGTCTTCATTGCGCCACAAGTACAAACAGGTTGTGGGCGAAACTCCCGAACCAAATCCCAAAGAGCTTTAAGACGAGTGAAGTATGCTTGGACAGTGTTGCTGCCTTGGGTTAGAACCTGCATAGAGCACTTGACCTCGAACACACGGGGACAATTATTTTGGTGGAACCGATCACGATGTTCAGACCAAATGGCAGAGGCATCATCAAGGTACATGATGCTATCATCAATTTCACTAGAAACAGCATGAAGAATCCAAGAAATGACCATGCTATTACACCTACTCCAGGCATCGTAGTCATCATCTTCGGGATCGGGTTGAGTGATCTTGCCATTGACAAACTTCAGTCTATTCCGAGCAAGAAGAGCAATAGCCATGGAGCGTTTCCAGGAGCTGTAATTCTCACCTCCAGTGAGGATTTTAGGGACTAAATTTGCACCAAGATGATCACTGTGAGCCAGAAAATATGGATTCCGAGCATCGTCATTAGAAGAATGACTAGGTTGATCAAGAGCGGAAAAACGATTCGTATTAGTCGACATTGTGGCATCATTGGAGATATTCTAAGAGCGCATACCAATGCAAGGAGCACCCCTAATACGAGTACGAGCCATGGATTTCGAGAGAAATCCAAAATCAGAGTTGGAGAAGAAGAGAAAAAAAAACGAACCAAGAACTTCCCTAATCTGATACCATTTTAGTAAAAGCAGAGAAAAAAAAATTAAAGAATTCTGTATATTTTGAATCTGGTAAAATGAGTACTGCAGGTCTTATATACACTTTAGCAATGAACTAACTAACTGATTACAACTCAGTAAGCTAAACTAACTGATTAACAACTTAATAACAAACTAGTCAACAACTTAACTAACTTGTCTTAAGTCTAAAAACACCCTTATTGTGATTGAAAACAATGGTTTTTACAGGTCATAAACAAAGCTTGCCTTCTCATGCTATATGATTTCTTTTAAAAAAAATAAAAATAAAAAAGGGTCAATGAGTAGGGTGATGACAACATTGAAGAAAGAAAGAAGTAGGCCTCCTTTAAATAACAGGTAACCCTAAACAAGTTCAAGGCATTTGATATTTTTAATGAAACAAGCCTATTTTGTCTTTTTTAAAATTGAAGTTACGAGATAGGTTGCGAACAATCCTCAGAATACTATGGGTCAAGTATTATTCGAAAGTGTTCTCGGATGACCATAAACACACTTTCTACTACATCTCGAATCTCAAAATAGGGAAGCAATGACTATCACGACAGAAACCAATTCATACAAACACATTTCATCCAACACTAGGCAGGAAACTTCTAAAAACTCCACGTTTACAGACTCTACAAGTCATATATAATCAATTCCCAAAGCAATTACACAAGTCTCTCAATGAAGCATTTCGTCGAACAGTATGCAGGCCATTATCAATCCAAAGTTCACCGCCTCAAAATACCATAAACAAAAAATACAAGAACTAACATAGACAAAGAAAAAAAGAGAATCTAAGCAATACCTAGGGCAGTAGGGCTCTCCCCGGAAATAGAAAGAATCTGAAATGATCGGCTATGTATTCGTATTTTGTGGAGGGAAATCAGATATTTCTCTGTAGAAACTAGTGGAATTAGGGCACTAACAGTGGAGTCTAAAAGACTAAGATGCGTAGCTTGAGCTCGAAGAAGACATGAAATAACTTTGAGCAGAGGAACTGAAAAAACCAATGAAGAGAAATGTAGTAAAAAAAACAAAACTAAAGGGAATAACCTAGGTCCCGGTTTGTAGTCTTAACTAGGGTGGGATCAGATCCAATAACCTTTGTGTAATAGTTGAATCCAATTAAATGTTGGATTTTGAATCTCATCATCCATGCTTCTAAATATAATCAAATCTAATTTATAATTAGATTTATTTGATTTTTAATTAGAATTCGAGTTGTAACCTAATTTTTAATATTAACTTAAAAACATACAAAAAAAAATCAATTAAAAATTAATAAACATCATTCATTTAGGTTCAAACTACATAAAGTTAATCAACTTTACAAATTTAATCAAAATAAAAAGTTGAAGTAGTATTGAATTTTGTTGACGCGGTTTTTAGCCAACCGTGGATTAAGAAATCAGACAAATGGATATTAAGTTTTTTGTTAAACCGTGATTGAACAAATGAAAGATATCACAAACACTCACACTTTCATATGGTTCAGTGGTTAAAATCCACATGGCCCACGAGACAATGTCATTGATCTCTTTAGGGTTCTCGGTGAAATTGATCTTGCAATTTCAATAGAGTTTCAGTACATAAAGAATCGGTCCCTTTTATTAGGGTTTTATGCCCTAATCAAAACTCAAATTCTTTGTAATCTCATTTTATTATCAATAAAAGAATAGAAATCATTTTTTGACTTGCCAATCACTTTGCTCACATGTTTTATTTTCATGATTATTTGTTTAATACAAACTTCTATTAAATCCCGAGCATATAGCTAATCTTATTTATAGTGACGTAATCACAGTGGAATATAAATATGATTATATGTTCAAAATAAGTTAGTCCTAAGATTAGTCAGTGCACATGATTTACACTGACTTGCCAATCTACGATATGATCTACTTACACATTACAGTGTTATGTTCTTTCCAGAACATTAGCAAAGTAGATAAGATCGGATGTATTTGTTACAACGGACATGACCGATATTGACATTTGATAAGATAAGTAAACATACCGTTATTATCTATTCTAGTCATATCATATAGTTGACCATAGGTCAATTCAATCTCAATTCTGAGTGGTTAGTATTCTAACTGATTGTATTATTTGAGTTCTTTGACTTGTTCGTTACCAGCTTACCCTACGGACTAGCCCATACTTACATCTTGGGAACTCGGTAGTATAATTGAGTGGGAGTGTTAATCATATATATGAACATCTATAGCTTCTAATGAAGAAGTGAAACAATGGTTTCCTTTTAGTTTGATTCAAGGTGCTAAATGATAGAGATGTCATTTCAATAATTAATATTAGTTTACTGAAAATATCATTTACAAGGAACTAAGTGTTTTAAGGATAAAATACAATGAGGGGTAAAACTGTATTTTAGTATCATCTCATTGTAGACCGTCTATAGAGGATTGAGTGACAATTGTGGTTGTAACAATGGATAATTAATAGCTTATCTATATTTGTTATAGAGCGTTTGATGAATTCAAGAGTGCAATTCCGAGTCTATAGTGGAGTCACGATGAATTAATAAGTTAGTAAATTTATTTGTTAGATTTATGATAACTTATTGGAGCTTGATTTCATAGGCCCATGGTCCCCATTGTACCTTAGATAAAATCATCTAGATAGTCTCAATTAATTGATTTAATTATCAAAGTTGACCAGGTCAATTTTAGATAGTTTTACAGAGTTATGTATTTTTTAGAAGAAAAGAGAAATTAGAGCAGATTTATTAATTAAGATAAATTGATATCTAAATTAAATAAGTTTAAATCAATGTTCAAATTATAAATAATTAATTTGATAAAAGATTTAAATGATTTTTTAATTAATTAAATCAATAAAAAATAATACATGCCTTGATTTTAAGTTCAATGGGCTTATAATCAAATGGGAAATTTCACGGGCCTAAATCCCATGATAATTTCGACCTAAGGCTTCAAATTGGCTATTATTTTATTGATTTTTTAATTAAATTAAATGACATAATTGAGTCTATAAAATGAGTGCTTAGAGAGAAGTCAAAACATAAGTTTAATCATTGGTTTCTGATAGTTTTAGATTCTCTCTAAACACTAGTCATTTTATAAGCCTCTTTGTTATTTTCTCTTCTTCTCTCTGTATCTATCTCATGTGTTGATAATTGCCCACTCTAGTCTAGGTGATTCTAAGGATACTTTAAAAGACTGTGAAGAAAATTGAAGATCGGTTTAGTTTCTTGATAATACTCTGCGACAGAAAGGATACAAGGGTTAGAGAAACTGAAGAAATGACTCATTCATTCTGCTGCGTATACTGTAAGTATTCTTATCATTGTTTCTCTTTGAATTCAATTTTAGAAACATGTTCTAGGTTATCTCATATTAATTTGTTTAATATTAGATCTATATGAAAATAAATCAAGATCTTGTATAAGTTTTTCTAACAACTGGCTTCAGAGTCTTTGGTAATCTTTATTTTCATGCATGAACATGTTTAAAATTGGATTATTTGATGTGTTTGAATAATTGGATGGTTTTTCATGTTTTTATTAAGCATATTGATTTTATGTGAATATTAGCAATTTTTAGGTTATTTTGTAGTATTTTATATGCTATTAATTTTTATATATACTTTATGTTATGTAAAACATGTTAAAAAATAATTATAAAATTGTTTTGGTTTGAATAAATTGCTCAAAAAAAATTTGGAAAAATTTGGCCTAGCTGCCATGTGCACGCGCACCCTGCGCGCACGCCCATCATGTGCAGCCAATGAACAGTACCAAATTTTTAAAAAAAAAAACTGTAAAATTAAAGAAAATAAAAAAAATGTGAAAATTTATTATTTATAATCAAAATAAAAAATATCATATTTGTTTTATCATTTAAAATTGTTTTTTAAAATAAGATATTTTTTTAGTTGAGATTTAAATAATTTGATATTTTCTACAAAGATTCAAATTCAAATTTAAAAATAGACTAACAACTTAATTTTAAATCTTATAATATATTAAAATATTATAATTAAGATCAGATATTTAAGATATTTTCTTTTAAATTCTTGATATTTTATTAAATCTTTATTTGAAAATATAAATATATGTTTATTCTATAATTTTTAATATTTAAATTATTTGAAATTTGAAATTTGTTAGTTAGATATTTTCATGGATATTTGAATTTGATTAATTGTTTTAAGATATTTTAAGGTTGTTATAACTATTAATATTTTATTTTTTTTAAAATGGTTAAAATATTTGTTTATTGTTGTAACAACACAAGATATTTTTTTTGAAAAACAATTATGCTATTGATTTTAAAACTTAAAAATTGGTTAAATTTTGAAAAATATCATTTTTTTCAACCAATTAATAATTTGTTTTTAATACATGGGATTTAAATTAACTTTGGTTAATTGTTGATAAACCCTATTTAAATTAAATTAATATTTTTTTCAAATTAACCTAAAACCAAGTTGATTGTTGATAAATGAAATTTAAATTAACTATTGTTAATTGTTGATAAATTTCATTTAAATTGACTTATTTTTTGTAAAAATTTAATTAATTTGAATTTTTTGATAAATTCTAGAGAATTAATTGTGGTGTTTTTACAAATGAAATAAATTATGGTATTTTTGCATAAATTCATAGAATTGCTCATATAGTAATATAATTAGGCCCATCCAATTATAACATGTCTGTTTGCACTATATGTGGTATTTTTGCAATTGGCTTAGATGCATATAGTGGTCCATATGTTTGTTAGATATATGGATTTTGTCAAATAAAATATTCATAAAATGATGAGTTTTATTTGGGCCCATTAGAAAATGTAATGTTTAAATTCCTCTCTTGTGGGTGATTCCACTTGTGAAGGCCTCATTTGCTTTACATGACTATAGTGGGTTTAATCAATTAATAAAACAAATGTTTAAATTCCTATCTTTTGGACCTTGTATGGAAGATTGGGAGTCTTTGCAGTGTGAATGACATACTGGACCCAGCCCTCCTCCATACAAGCCCAATTGTTAATGCCTATTTACCTGAGTTGGACTTAATTGTATAGTTCATTATATTAGTTAAACCTAAATATTGACTAGCAACAAATTAATTCTAAATTAATTGAATTTCTTTCAATGTGACACTTTAGAATTAATAGGAAATTATAGGACTTTGGTTTTAAAAATTCTAATCTTACAATTTTTCGACGAACCAATCATTAATTTTCGAAAAATAATAAAAAATACTATTTTTTAATTTTATAATGAGCTTATTTTAAGATGTATATTCGATCTCCACCGTTGGTTTAACAACATCAATAGCTTAATGGGGCCTCGAGGCGCTTTGATTCGTCCCCCTACGGAAGGTGTTCATTAGTTATTTTGACAATGTTAGATCTCGAAAGATAGATAATTATAGGTCAAATTCTACTAGACTCACCCCTACGGTGACTACTAGGACTAAATCTATGATTATCAAAATTGTGGGTCTAGCTCATAAAATAAGAGATTTTTTTTCTTCTTTTGATCGAATAGTAGGTTGTCAATAGTGGTGTCCATTATTAAATGAGTTTACAACTCTATTTAACTAGTGATATTTTTTACTCTCGCCAACAGGGACAAGGATATCATAGATTAGTTAAAAACTTAAAGAAATAGAGATATTATTGTTTTTGGTATTTTTCTCATATCTTACATATTTTTGGTATATGTTGTGTAATTTCTTGAAATTTGGTGAATAGAAGTTTTATTGAGCAAAAGTGATTGGCTTCTATTTTATTGATAATTTATTGTTTTAAGTTAAGTATTGTCTATGTCTACTCCCATCCTTTCACAACTTTCGATGGAGAAACTCTCTGGAGAAAACTTCCTTATTTTGAAGCAGAATATCAACATTGTGTTTATTGGTGACAACTCCGAGTTTGTCATGATTGAGGAATCCCCAGAACGAGCACCGTGTCTGCACGTTCGTGATGGCACCGTCAATGCTCGTGATGGCACCATAAATGCTTGGATAGCACTGTCTCTGCATATACGTGATGACACCGTAAATTCTCGGATGGCATCGTGTCTGCACGTTCGTGATCAACTCAACTATGGTCTGATGCAGCTCATAAACGAGCTTCAGTTTTTTTGAGCCTATCATGGGTGGACCTAGTAAGGGAGGAGAAAATAAACTACTACTGTTGTTGCTGATCTAGCTAAGGCTAAAGCTAACCAAGCTTCGTCTTCGAAAGCTGGAAACAATAGGAAAAATGGACAAAACAACAACCCCAAGCATGCAAAGCTGCAAAGACGAGTGCACAACCAAATGCACAAACGCCTACGGGGGAGAACAAAAAAAAACAAGAAAGGTAAAGGTAAGTGTTTTGACTGCAAAGAGAAGGGGCATTAGAAACAGGATTTCCCCAAGTTTCTAGTAGTGAAAAACAAAGGTAATGATTATAGTTCATTTATCTTAGAAACATGTGTTTTAGAGAATGATAATTCCATTTTGGATTATTGATTCTAGATCTACCAACTATGTTTGCAACTCTTTACAACTTCTTGAATCGTGAGAGGAAGTGGGCGAAGGCGGCTTAAAGCTTAGAGTTGGGAACAGAGCGTTCGTTGCGGTCCAAGCTAGAGGAAGAACTCGTCTGAAGTTCAGAAATAAATACTTAATTTTAAAAGATGTATTTTTTATTCCAGATTTAAGTAGAAATTTAATTTCAGTTTCCATGTTGCAATTAGAACAATTTGTTATGACTTTCACAAGTTCTAATATATCTATTTCCTTCAATGGATCATAATTGTGTATTGCATGTTTGGAAAACGGACTTTATATTCTGCGACCTAATGAACCCCTCGCTCTTAACAATGATTTATTCAAAGTAGCTAAACCTAGGACCAATAAACATCAAAAGACCGATAACGATAATATGACGTATTTATGGCACTTGAGACTAGGTCACATTGGCTATGATAGGATTCAAAGACTTACAAAGGATGGGCCTTTGAGGGAACTCACCTTAGGTGAATTACCTGTTTGTGAATCTTGTCTAGAAGGCAAACTAACCAAGCGTCCATTCTCTGCAAAGGGTGATAGGGCCAAAGAACCACTTGGACTTGTTCATTCAGGTGTTTGTGGACCTTTGAATGTACAAGCCAGTGGTGGTTTTGAGTATTTTGTCACTTTCATTGACGATTACTCCAGATACTCATGTCTTTACCTAATGCATTGGAAATCATAAACATTTTCAAAGTTTCAGGAAAACCTAGCAATGGCTCAGAACCAATTAGGTAAAACGTTAACGATCTTGCGATCTGATAGGGGTGGAGAATATTTGGATATGCAGTTCCAAGATCATTTAACTGAACTTGGAATTTTATCACAACTTACTGCCTCAGGTACTCCGCAACAAAATGGTGTAGCGGAATGCCGGAACAGAACTTTATTGGAAATAGTTAGATGCATGCTTAGTTACTCAACTCTACCAACTTCGTTCTGGGGACATGCAATTGAAAGCGCGAACAAAATTCTCAATGTTGTGCTGTCAAAGTCAATCCCCAAAACACCTTTAGAACACTGGAATGGTCGTGAACCTAGTTTACGCCATTATAGAATCTAGGGATGTCCCGCCCACGTCCTGAGGAAAAAGGAGGGAAAGCTAGAACCGCGAACTGAAGTTTGCATGTTTGTTGGCTATCCTAAAGGTACTCGGGTGGACTTTTCTATAGTCATTCAGAAAAGAAAGTGTTTACTTCTACGAATGCTACTTTTCTGGAAAATGACTATGTCCAAAACTTCAAACCTCGCAGCAAAGTAGTTTTAGAGGAGATGGTTAAAGAATTAACTCCAACCAATGTTCCATCGTCATCAACGCAAGTTGATGATGAAATTTCCACTCTTCATGTCCAACCGACGCAAGTTGATTCAAATGAATAAAGTACCACTATTCCTGAGCAAACTGTCACAGAGCCTCGTCGTAGTGGGAGGGTTTCTAGGAACCCAGTTCGCTATGGTTTGGATGGCGAAACCAATATGGTTGTTGGTGACACTAGTGATGATGATCCGTTGTCTTTCAAACAGGCAATGGTTAGCCTTGAAAATGAACTATGGCTCGAAGCCATGAAACAGAAAATGGAGTCCATGTACTCAAATTTTGTCTGGGATCTTGTGGAGGCATCTAGTGACTTTAGGGCCATTGGGTGCAAGTGGATCTACAAGAAGAAACGAGGTGTTGATGGAAATATCGAGACTTATAAAGATCGATTAGTGGCAAAGGGTTATACCCAAAGAGAAGGCATGGACTATGATGAAACTTTTAGTCCGGTAGCCATGCTCAAGTCCATTCGCATCCTCCTATCCATAGTAGCCGCTCTCGACTATGAGATCTGGCAAATGGATGTCAAGATAGCTTTTCTTAATGGAAAGCTTGACGAAGTCATTTATATGGATTAGCCAGAAGGATTTAAAGTAGCTGGACAAGAAGGAAAAGTTTGCAAGTTGAATAGGTCCATCTATGGACTTAAGCAAGCTTCTTGTTCCTGGAATATTAGGTTTGATGAAATAATCAAAACCTATGGCTTTTAACAAAATATTGATGAGCCCTGTGTTTACTAACTGAAGGCAAATCAAATAGTGGTATTCTTGGTTCTTTATGTAGATAATATCATACTCATTGGAAAGAATGTTAAGAAATTATCAGATGTGAAGAATTGGCTGAGCACTCAATTCCAGATGAAGGATTTGGGTGAAGCAAGTTATGTTCTAGGTATCCAAATCATTAGGGATAGAAAGAACAGACTCTTAGCTCTATCTCAAGCAGCTTACATAGATAAAGTGCTTGAATGTTTCTCAATGAAAAATTCCAAGAAAGGGCGTCTACCGTCTCGCCATGGAATTCATCTTTCAAAGAAGCAGTCTCCCTAGACTCCTGAAGAGGAAGATGCAATGAGAAAAGTTCCTTACGCATCTGTAGTTGGAAGTCTGATGTATGCTATGTTGTGTACTAGACCAGATATCTGCTATGCAGTGGGAGTAGTGAGCAGGTATTAGTCAAACCCAAAACTGGAACATTGGATAGCAGTTAAGCATATCCTGAAGTATTTGAGACGGACAAGGGATTATATGTTAGTTTACAAGGGTGGTGTTCTGAACCCTATAGGCTACACCGTTCAGATTTTCAGACTGATGTCGATGATAAGAAGTCTACTTCTGGAATGGTGTTTACTCTTGGGGGTGAAGCTATGATTTGGAGAAGCATAAAGCAGTCTGCAATCTCAGATTCCACCATGGAGGCTGAGTACATAGCCGCGTCAGAAGTAGCTAAGGAAATAGTCTGGCTAAAGAAGTTTTATTCTAATCTTTGTATTATTCTAGAAATGGATAAACCGCTTGTGTTGTTTTGTGACAATACAGGAGCGATAGCCAACTCGAAAGAACCTTGAAGTCACAAGAGGAGTAAGCATATAGAAAGGAAGTATCACATTATTCGAGAATATGTGGCCAAGGGAGATGTGAAGGTTATGAAGATTGCAACTGAAGACAATCTTGCGGATCCATTTATAAAGACACTACCAGAAGCTACTTTTGATAAGCTATCAAGGAAATGGGATTAGTAGAATTAAGGCATTAGTTTCAATTAGTGCAAGTGGGAGTTTGTTAGGGTTTTATGCTCTAATTAAAACCCAAATTCTTTGTGATCTCATTTTATTATCAATAAAAGAATAGAAATCATTTTTTGACTTGGTCAATCACTTTGCTCGCATGTTTTATTTTCATGATTATTTGTTTATTATAAACTTCTATTAAATCCCGAGCATATAACTAATCTTATTTATAGTGATGTAATCACAGTGGAATACAAATATGATTATATGTTCAAAATAAGTTAGTCCTAAGATTAGTCAGTGCACATGATTTACACTGACTTGCCAATCTACGATATGATCTACTTACACATTACAGTGTTATGTTCTTTCCAGAACATTAGCAAAGTAGATAAGATCGGATGTATTTGTTACAACGGACATGACCGATATTGACATTTGATAAGATAAGTAAATATACCGTTATTATCTATTCTAGTAATATCATATAGTTGACCATATGTCAATTCAATCTCAATTCTGAGTGGTTAGTATTCTAACTGATTGTATTATTTGAGTTCTTTGACTTGTTCGTTACTAGCTTACCCTACAGACTAGCTCATACTTAAATCTTAGGAACTCGGTAGTATAATTGAGTGGGAGTGTTAATCATAGATATGAACATCTATAGCTTCTGATGAAGAAGTGAAACGATGGTTTCCTTTTAGTTTGGTTCAAGGTGTTAAATGATAGAGATCTCATTTCAGTAATTAATATTAGTTTACTGAAATATCATTTACAAGGAAGTAAGTGTTTTAAGGATAAAATACAATGAGGGGTAAAACGATATTTTAGTCATTTCTTATTGTAGACCATCTATAGAGGATTGAGTGACAATTGTGGTTGTAACAATGGATAATTAATAGTGTATCTATATTTGTTATAGAGCGTTTGATGAATTCAAGAGTGCAATTCCGAGTCTATAGTGGAGTCATGAGGAATTAATAAGTTAGTAAATTTATTTGTTAGATTTATGATAACTTATTGGAGCTTGATTTCATAGGCCCATGGTCCCCATTGTACCTTGGATAAAATCATCTAGATAGTCTCAATTAATTAATTTAATTATCAACTATAATTATCAAAGTTGACCAGGTCAATTTTGGATAGTTTTACACAGTTATGCATTTTTTAGAAGAAAAGAGAAGTTATGACAGATTTATTAATTAAGATAAATTGGTATCTAAATTAATAAATAACTTTAAATCAAGGTTCAAATTATTAATAATTAATTTGATAAAATATTTAAATGATTTTTTAATTAATTAAATCAATAGAAAATAATACAGGTCTTGATTTTAAGTCTAATGGGCTTATAATCAAATGGGAAATTTCACGGGCCTAAAGCCCATGATAATTTCGACCTAGGGCTTCAAATTGGCTATTATTTTATTGATTTTTAATTAAATTAAATGGCCTAATTGAATCTATAAAAGGATTGCTTAGAGAGAAGTCAAAACATAAGTTTAATCACTGGTTTTCTAATAGTTAATATGCTCTCTAAACACTAGTCCTTTTCTAAGCCTCTTTGTTATTTTCTCTTATTCTCTCTATATCAATCTCATGTGTTTAGAATTGCCCACACTAGTCTAGGTGATTCTAAGGATACATTGGAAGACTGTGAAGAAATTAGAAGAACAATTCAGTTTCTTGATAATACTCTGCGACAGAAATGATACAAGAGTTAGAGAAACTGAAGGAAGGACTCTTTCATTCCGCTGCGTATACTATAAGTATTCTTATCTTTGTTTCTCTTTGAATTAAATTTTAGAAACATGTTAAAGGTTATCTCATATTAATTTGTTTAATATTAGATCTACATGAAAATAAACAAAGATCCTGTATAAGTTTTTTCAACAACATCCATTCCCCTGGTATTTATAGAGGGTTTTCCTGGACAACTTTGGGTAATCGCGTACATAAATATGGTGAATAATAAATTTGGATAACCTCCCATTTACATAGGGATATGATTGCCTATGGAATTTACATCTGTTATCTCGAGTAATAAATGTGTAATAATGCATTGGCATTGATGAGTGTATAAGGAATCTCCGAGTCTTTTGGGATCATTCACTATGCGTCATGATGACCAGGCTTTTGCGAGCTGGTCACTTTCTTCGAGTTGAATGCCTTAGAACTAACCTATCCTGACACAGGCTAAGTTCAGAGATTCAAAAAGGCGACCTTGCCATCACGCATCTCGAACTAGTTTGTCGGCGCTAAGGGAAATCTGAAGATTATTTGGTTGTTGTAAGCTGTCAAGTTGAACTCGAGCTGCTCACTCCTGAGTTAGCTAGATATTCTATCTATACACTTTCTTCATGTGCTTACCTGCCAATTGTACCCTCGTGCTGAGTGATTCAGTTCGTATTTATTTTGGGGTATAACATTTGCCCCCCAAGCTCATGCTCGTGCATGACATTATCTCTGACATGCACAATAGGGGCTTTTAGGCTTCTGTTATGTGAAATCGTGCCCACCCACTACTCGAGTGTGAAACATGTGTCAGTCTGTAATAAGTGCATGTTCGGGTTTCGAGTATTGTGACAACTATCTTGTCAACTTTTTGCCGTCGCAGGGGTTATTTAACCTAGGCCCTTGGATCCCGAGCTTACATAATCGGGTGGCCTAGAATGATTCTCGAAGTTTATGTATAAATAGGAGAAACAGACCTAAACCTTACCACCTTTGCATTCAAAAAATTTCCCTTTCCTTCTCAAAACACCTTCAAAACCTTTGGCATTCCCTCATTCTCCAGAAGCTTTCAGGCTTCTATGTTTGAGGCTGTCATTACTTCCCTCGACTGAACATCCAATCTGTAAGTATCTCTATATTCAGTTTAAATTTCATCTTCTTATTTTCAAAAATTGTTTTATGAAATTTTCCAGCATATTTCCTTATTTCGGTTATGTTTGAAAATTTTGAAGCATATTTCCTTACTTTGGTAAAAAAAATTGAAGGATTTTAGGTTTAGCTTTGGGTAGCTTAAGGGTTACGATTTCTCAAGTGGTTTTGCATTAAACCGCTTTCCAAAAAGGTATTGGGTCTGACACACAGATCCTGAAGTATCAGGGGATTTACCGAGTCTACAGCGCATGGTTACTGAACGCGCATGAACACACACGTTGTTGCTAGGGGAAATCTTAGCTCCTATATCTCTTAGGTCGAATAGATCGAGTTCAAACCCTCGGGTTTCCATACCTTTATCATTGTAGCAAGATTTTATCTTAGGTTGCCTCTAACAGGCCGCTTTGTCGCCAGACGAGCTAAATCATGGCCCACCAAAAGAAGTCAGTCGCGAGCTCTTCTTCTCAAAGTAAGAGTAAGGGTAAGCAATTTCATCTGAGACCCCTACTCCCCACTTTGACTCAGTAGTGGATAGGGAGATCATAGTTGATCCCAACACCTTTTTTGAGGCTGAGCGCATCGAATCTCTGATAAAGACTGAGAGCAAGGTGAATAAAATTTTGCTGAGTCACAGGATTGAATTGGGGTCAAAGGGTCTTGTTGCTCGCCCTCCGTTGGAAGGAGAGTGGAGCTGCACTCCACTTCAGGATGACTTCGGGGCCTGGAGTGATGAGCACCTGAAGGCAGATGCCTTTCTCCCTTTGGACCAGTATTTCGTTGATTATTTAAACTACGTTGAACTGGCACCATTCCAGCTTCCCCCCCAATTCGTATCGACTTTTGGCGGGGTTGCAATATCTATTCTTGAAGCACGAGTGGGTATTCCCACCCCCACCGACATCATGTACTTCTTTTGCCTCAAAGCCAACCCTGAATCAAAGGACCGAGGAGATGGCTTCTACTACCTTACCAGATTCCCCAATATGGCCTCCGTCAACGACCTCCCAAGCCACCCAAATGACTACAAGGATAAACTCTTCATGTCAAATGGGTTTAGGAACTGTACCCATCGGTACTTCAACCATCGTAAATTTCTCAGCTCCTTGAACTTTTGTACTTGAATTACTTTTCAATCAAGTTTAAACATATTCTGATTGAATTTTTACTTTGTGTAGCTATTTATAAGGGAACGAGGCGGTTAGAGACCCTCAGAGGTCAACATGAGATGCTAGCTCTTATTCCTGCAAAGGAAAAGGAGTTCCAGATGGTAGTTAATGACGTTACCATGGTGTCCTACAAACTGATCTGGAAAGATCAGACACTGGCCATCAGAACTCGAGGTCCTCCCCTGAGCTCCTCCCCCTGAGTTGTCTCCTCCTCAAGAACTCATCCCTACCGTTGAAGACATTGAAGAAGAAAAGGAGGTCATGTAGCTGGTATGCAAAAGAAAGGTCTCAGAAGATGGACAACATCCTGACCAAGGTCAAGCTGAATCGGGGGCAACAGCCAGCACCTTCGGCCAAGGTAACCCATATAGAGAATTAAATCGAGCTGGTGCCAGTTTTAGGCTAGTTCGATTCAACCCAAGGTAGCTCGTGAGTCAACACCTAGTTGATCTAGACCTGAACGTGACCCTCCTTCAGTGTGTAACTCACTTGGTTGTCTGCTACGACCATAGCTACCCTCGGTGTACCGTAGTGGTAGATAACACCCTTAATTTTAGATCTGCCATTTTTAAGGAATGCGATACAAACCTTTTGTCATGGCCTTCCATTTGTTAGGGTGTTTTTACCCTGGATATTAGGCAGGTCGTGAATGAGTCTAGTCCAGTTGAGTCTTCCCAAAATGTAATAATATTAGAGTCTCCCCCTCCCCCAATAGTCCAAGAGTTAGAAGTTTTACCTAGCCTGTAGTGCCCCAAATTTGCTAATAAGGCTTAGGGCCTTGATTAGCGTGCCGGGAGGGCAATAATTGATTTAATTATGCTAATATGTGAATTTGATGATTATATGATTAGAAATGCATGTTTAGGTGAATTAAATATGCATGTGGGCCCCATTTGGCTATTAGGGGCATATTTGTAATTTGAACCCATTGAGGGTATCATTTTGAGCTTTGTGCGGTGTTTCCGGCATGAGGAGATCCTGTCCCGCGCTATTAGCGGAAAGTCACGAGTATGGTAATTGATATTTAATTGAGGTTGGTAACCATTAGTAACCTTAATTTTAGTGGTGTTAGTGAAATAAGAAGGGAAAAGTGGTATTTTTGTTAGAATGGTGAAATGACCTAGCTACCCTTGAGGTTTAGTGTATGGTTTAGTTTGAGGAGGGGTAGAATAGTCTTTTGGTGTTAAAATTAGAAACCCATAGCTGAAGGAAAAAACTCTCACATGTTAGGCTCCTCTAAAATTTCCTTGGGTCATTTGGTTCAACTTTGTAGAAGAGAGAAAAAGTGCACAGGTCATGAGAGCTGGGTTTGAAGGAATTTAGGAGTAAAATCAATTTGAGGAAGGGATTTGCAGCCATCCACACCTAGGAATTTAGAATTTGGGAAGAAGGTAAGAATTTTATCTCTCATTATAGGTCCTTTTCATTTGTTCTTGAGAGTTTGGGTTTGATTGTTGAAAACTGGATTTTTGGCTTGCTATGTGTGAAGTTCAAGCTTGGGAAACTGAGAATTTAAGCTTGGAGGCAGCCTTGGGTCGAAATTCTGCTCTAAAGGTAAGGATTCCTTTAAGTTTTTGAAAAGTTTCTAGTTTGGATTAAGCTTTGTGTAGTTTTAGATCATTGAGTGATTTGGAGTTTGGATGTGAGTTTGGGTTGGTTTTTTATGTATATGTGATGTTTATGTTGTATATTTGGAGTTTTGGCTCCAATCAAGACTTGGGTACACTTGGGGAATGATTTGGGTAAACTTGGATTTAGAGAAGTGGTGGAAAAACCAGTGTTCGTTTCTGGGTTCTGTAAGTAGCGCTACATCGCTACTCCTTGGGCGCTACAACGCTAGGCAAAATTTAGGAAGGCAAATTTTCAGTTTTTGAGAATTTGGTCTAGAGGCTTGGGGGTCGATTCCACCACCCTGTTTGGTGGAATTGGAGTTCCCGAGAGCATGGGATTGGTCCCAGGATTGGTTTATGGAATCAAATTATAATGAGGATGCTATTTATGGTTTGTGACTAGGTGACCGCTTGGGCTTTGGGACAGGATCATACTCAAGGGCAGTCTCTTGTAGTCTAGTGCTTGTATAAAAGGTAAGAAAACTATTATACCTGTAGAGCAGGGCGTGGCCCTATTGTTTGTATTGTAGGTCGTGACCCTAATGTTTATGTTTGTATGCGCTTAAATATTTGTGAATATTATTATGTATGTCATGAATGAACGGCGAGGCCGAGAATGGCAAGAATTTGAGTATGGTAAGGGGTTGGGATCGACTTTAAGCACGCTGAGTGTAGGCCGCTAGGGTGAGACCCTCTTAGGGTGCTGTATCCAACCGCTTAGTGAAGACTGCGAACCCAGGGCTTGGTAAAGCACCTGGGACGGCATTGGCCACTATGTGTTTAGCCCGTTGGCTTTTTTGTTGTATGTTGTGGATAATTATGCATATGTTATATGTTTTATGTTGAGTTTTCTTGCTGGGCTTTGGCTCACGGGTGCTCTATGGTGTAGGTAAGGGCAAAGGAAAGGTCGACCAACCATGAGTACGGAGAGCGTGGAGCGACGGGTACATGTTCGGCCTACCTGGCTGCCACGACTAGGGATATTTTGGAAAAAAATGTACTGTAATGGTTTTTTTGTCGCCTAGGTCGACCTTAATTGTATTTTTGAGTTGTAAAGTATTTTCTAAACATTATTTTGGTATCCCGTCTGTATAACCTTTTCAAGATTTCAATGAATAACCAATTTTTTTTATACTTTATGTCTTTAAATGAGTTTTATTTCAGTTTGATCACACTTTTAACCTAAAACCTTGATTAGTGAGCTAACGACACCTTTTTAACTCACATAGTAACGACTCTAAGGAAGTAGGGCGTTACACAGCCTGGTTTGTAATCTAGAGCTGATCATAGTAATTTTCTCCTAGCTTGGAGGGTGGGGCTCTTGCTCTATTCGTTGCCTTGTATTACCTTGACTAGTCATTTCTTGGATTTGAATTTTCTGCTCATTCTTTTGCAAGCGAAGATATGGACCTGAAGGGTGCCTTCAAATCTAGTGGGGTAAGAACTGGACCCATTGTCAAGAAGGCGAGAATATCGAAGAAAAGTACCTCCAAAGCCGGAGTTGTCACTGGATCCCCTGCAAAGGATAAATGTGCCAATTCCCCCAAAAAACAGTAGCAGCAAAAAACAACTGCCAGCCAAGGTAACTACAGTTACAAAGGCTCCTCATCCTCGTGACCTTGCTTTGGTTCATCAAGTTTCTCATAGAGAAGCCCTATCTTATCAGTTTCTAGGTACGCAATCCGAGGATTTGCAACTCCTAGTCAAGCCACTCAAAGTTGCAAGGATCCCCGAAGCTCTTCGAGCACCCCTCCATACATGGAAAACAACATGGTGGGTCATGCCAATCAAGCGAATGTCAGTGACCTGAGGGCCATAGAGGAACGTTCCCAGGGGATGTCCCAGAGTCAACATTGGGGATGAACATGACTATAAGTTATCCTTTTTCCTCCTATATTATTTCCCTTTTTGTTTTTACTTTCGCAAGTTAATCCTATCATGTATTTTTCTTTGGCAATCTTGTTTAGCTCAAATCCACGACATTGCCCAGATCCGAGCTCAAAGAGATGAGCTCAGGGCCACCCTGTCTGCATTCCAAGACAACGAGCAAATTGGCAAGGAACAGGTCATTGAGGTGAGCCAGCGGCGAGACTAGCTGCAGGTCGAGGTTGACATCCTCAACAAGAAACTTGAGGAAGTCGATGTGCTCAAAAATAAACTGTCTGAGGTCGAAGTCAAAGCCAAGGAGGATGCTGAGAAGGTGAAGCAGGATGTCGAGCAAGCGAAGCTGGATGTTGTCGAAGCAACGAACGCCCTGGAAGAGATGCGTTATCAGTGCTGGCATACAACCAGAAATGGGATTTCTCCTTTCTGGATGCTGAGCTTTGGGGACATTATCTTACCATGTTCTAGAGCTGAATCTCACAAGAGCCCTTTGAGATCGTCAAGGCTTCTAAAGTTGCTGAGGAAGGTGACGATGAAGTGACATCACAAGGGCAAGTTACCAGAGCTTAGTGATGTTTAGGGCGCTCTCATATATATTTTTTTTTATTTCAGGTTTTTATATCCCTTGTAATTATACTTTCACAAGCTGAAACATTTGCCTTTGGGCTTAGTTTGAGGTTATTTCTCCTTGTGATATTCATATACCTGTTAGTACTTGTTTATTATTTTATGATCTATTTTTGTTTCTCTTAATCTATTTTCTTTCTATGCTTATGAGTTTTAAGTCCTTGCATACTCGTAATCATAGAGGTTATCTTTAGATCGAGATAGATTTCTGCTGGCTCAACCAATTAATTCTGGTCAATGTCCTGGTTATACCCAAGAATTTGCTCACCTATTAGTGTTATACTTGTTAGGAATCAGGTTTCAGACCTAGTTATATCCAGGAGTTTACCCTCCTAATATCGTTATACCTGTTAGGAGTCAGGCCTCAGACTTGGTTATATCTAAGGGTTTGCCCGCCTAATAGTGTCATACCTGTTAGGAATCAGGCATCGGATCTGGTTATATCTAGGATTCCATCGTTTAATTCTAGGTATTGTTTCTTTGAATTTTCTTAACTTAGTTCGTATTCAGAATTTCTTTGAAAATTCGAGCTAGCTTTAAAAAGCCGTTGAATAATCAATTTCCAAATTCTAAGTTTCAAATTATACTTAAACACACTAAATATTTTTAAAGACTCATTGAGGATTAATATGCCCCCCAAGCTATCATAATTTATGGGTATTCTAGGTCGCTTTTGCAAAATGAGTACGTGATACATCGCGAGAATAAGATAAACGCGTAGTGATCCCGTGTTATTTAAATAGAATGGCTTTTATATACAAGCCTTACACAGAAAAGTACTGAAAACATAAAAAATTAACAAAGTCGTCCTGTTATTGATAATATTTTTTAAGATGTAGATCATTCCAGGTCCGTGGTACCAACTGTCCACTTAACCGAGCTAGTTTGAATGTTCTTTCACGTAAAATTTCCATGATCTGGTATTGTAATGCCCTGGTTAGCCATGATCGTTACACTGTGTGTTTAAAATAGTACTTAACTCTCAAAGTGAGTCATTTGGACTTAAATGTGTAATTAAAGACTAAGTCAAGATTAGGTATTAACAATTTTGGTCAACGAAGTAATTATTTTTCATTAAAATATTAAGTTTATACATGGGATCCCAAAAAGTGGTTACAAACTGATAAAAGACATAAAATTCAAATTAGCTGTCCTAAGCGGAAAAACGGGGTTCAACCCTAGTTCCTCCCAAGCTATCCCGGTTGTGGCGGTCGAGTAGGCTGCATATGTACACATTTCCCCTGAAGCTCTCCAACTCATGGCTCGTCCAACTTTCCCTTTCTCTTACCTTTATCACATAGCACCCGTGAGCCAAGGCTCAACAAAAAAACTTAAATCAACAAATACAAATGAGCAACAGTATATAAACAGCAAACTTAATTTAATAAATTCAATAAGCAACATGACATAAGCAATAAGCTTAGCCGTAATAATCTGCTCAATCAAACACATAATTCAATTCCAACAATTAATACAGTTAGTTAAGTGCAATCGACACTTCTCTTTATTTATATGACGTTCAGGCCTGACGCCCTTAGGCCGAGTCCTCTGGTCTTATAGCTGACCCCAACACACTTAGGCCGGACCGTGTTCTGCACGCTTGCTGTCAGTCTCGACACCCTTAGGCTGGCCTTCAGAATAGATATAATTACATATATATTGCACAACACACAATAAAATACACCATATACAAGCCATGCCCTACCGAATATTCTCAAATATAGTTATAGCTATTTTCTCACATATATTTATAGTCATACTCATATTTATTAACAAGGGTTCGAGCCCCGATCACAACCCGGGTGTAGTTTTCTTACCTCGAGTTCCATGCGATAGACGATATGGCCTCAAGTACGATTTTGATCCTGAGCCTTGCGATAATCTAGTCACAACATAAACATACTCTTATTAGGGATTGACTTTAAACCCCGAGCCTCACTTTACACTCCATCAATAAAATTACTATTCTAAGTTGTCGGGACGTTAAAACCATCCCTCGAGCCCCCAAGTGGGGCACCAAATGGATTCCTGAAATCCTCGAGCCCTAATCCTAAAAATTATCAAAACCACAATTCAGGACACCTAGCGCGGTCGCACCTGCAGAAAGTTTAGGCTTTCTAGGGCACTGGCACGGTCGTGCCCATAGACTCAGTACCTCAATCCCAACCAAATTCCATAGTTTCTGGGACACTAGCGTGGTTGCGCCACAACCTAGTGCGGTCGTGCTAGGTCACCAGAAACCCAAAAACTACCCAGAAGCTTAGTGTTGTTCCCCAAATTCTCCAAACCTGCGATTCCCTGCAACCAGACCCAAAAAATCGACTCCAAACATATGTTTCAACAAATTTATAGTCATAGAGCACCTTATACAACCTAGATAAGCTATTACCAACATCAATCTACCATAAAACACACTAAAACTCAACAAAACTACAACATATTAACAATTGACATTTTTGAGCTTAGAACTCAAGCTTCCAGCCACCAAATTTGAAAATCCTAAACGCAAATCACAACCATACAACAAAACACTAAAGTTAACAGCAACAAAACTCATTTCAAAACTCAGTACACCTGAAACCTAACTCTAAGCAATTCAATCTCAATTAAAACACCTCAAACTCCCAAAATTCAAGAACATAATCCATGAAGCAAGATAGAAACTCAAAAGTTGGTAGCTTACCTCTGAATTTTGAATCTCCTAGAGTGAGGATGAATATGCAGCACCTTAATCCTCCCCAATGCCCTAAACTTCCAGGGAAATCTACTCAAATCCTAGCCTTTGTGCCTTGTGCTCTTGGGAAAATGCTTGAGAGTCTGACACCAAATTTTTGAGAGAAACTAAGGGAAGTGAAGGGTGCCCAAACGTGGGGTGCTTTGGCTGCTGCTGCATTGGTCAAATGACCACTGTACCCTCAATCTAAAATATAATCCAAGGCATTCCCCAAGGGTAAATAAGTCATTTCGCCACTAATCTCACTAAACCTCAATTAACGTCCTAAGTTCCCTATTAAGTTACTAACCCTCCAAATACAATTATTTCCTCCAATAATATTCTACTAATTCCTGACCTATGCAAAATTACCAAAATACCCCTTGGCTCACCTCGAGCCGGGTATAAATCTCTGTTGTGACTTTTTCGCCAAACCGCTCTAAAGGATCGACTTAAGCCAGTTATCGCAAAATATACAATTATACCCTTAATGGGTCAAAATTACAAAAATGCCATTTTTCACAAAAACGGGCCCACAATCACATTTTATACACATAAGCATGTATAAATAGTCATATCTTAATATAACTCATATATTTCACATAATCTCACATATATTCAATTAAATCCACATATAAATCCGATTATGCCCTCCTGATATAATAATCAAGGCACTCAGCCCTAATAGCGAATTTAGGACGTTACAGGTATGGTCCTTCCCAGTTCGGTCCCAATACATCATTCGAAACACTAAATCACCCAGTTCGAGTCTACATCATTTTACCTTCAAGTTAAAGTAACACGTGATTCTATGCTGATAATGGGAGAGCTGTAATTGTGCTCTTCCCACTTTTCTTCAATCAGATCTAGAGAAGCGTTGAGAAATTCGTGGTTTCGATCTTGAACGAAGGTTTTCTGTCTATGTGTCTTCACTAGCGCTTCAATTGGGAGCATAGCCTCACTTCCACAGGTTAAAGAGAAGGAGTGTGCTCCATGGAGGTGCGATGTGAGGTCATATAGGCCCAAAGTACTTGCGGGAGCTGCTCGGACCATAATCTTTTGGCTTCATCCAGTTGTTTTTTTAAACTCGCCTTTAGGGCTTTATTTACAACCTTAACCTGCCCATTAGCTTGTGGATACTCCACTGAAGAGAAACTCTTGGTTATGTCATACTTCTCACAAAAGTTTGTGAAAAGATCACTATCGAACTGAGTTTCGTTATCAGACATGATCTTATTCGGAAGCCCAAAACGACATATGATGTTCTTCACGATGAAATCCAGGACTCACTTCGAGGTTATGGTCGCCAGAGGTTCAGCCTCGACCCACTTAGTAAAGTACTCGATGGCGACAGCTGCATAGCAAACTCCTCCTTTTCTTGTTGGTAATGAACCAATCGGTCGATCCCCCATACTGCAAACGGCCAGAGCGATAAAATCATGGTTAACTCCATGGGCGTTGCCCGAGCAACCGTGGCAAAGTGTAGGCCAAAAATATCGTGGCAACCGTGTCACATTTCTGTATATACAAGGTCAAATCCCTTTTAAGTGTAGGCCAAAAATAGCCCTGCCTTAATATTTTAGAGCTAGGTTTTTCCCCCCAGCGTGGTCTCTGTAGAATCCTTCATGTATCTTTTGTAGGATGGTTTGCGCTTCTTCGAGCAGAACACACCGTAGGAGGGGCAGGGAATGCCCTCATCGGTATAGAATTCCCTTAACCATAACATATCGTGGGACTTTATATAACAATTTTCTTGCGTCCTTTCGGTCATTTAGTTTACCGGTTGTGAGGTATTACACTATGGGGTTATCTAGGTCGATTTTTGTGTCAATCACTTCAACCTCAACCAGCTATGTCATTATGCTTGGTTGTTCTAAGAAATCTACTGAGACCACGTTTAATGCATTTGCTTCTTTGGTGGTGGCAAGTCGGGCTAAGGCATCAACATTCGAGTTTTTCTCACGGGGTACCTGCTCAATGGAGCAAAACTCAAACTCAGACGACTCATCTTTAACCTTAGCTAGATAAGTTGGCATTTTGATACCTTGAGCTTGATATTCCCCCAATATAACAATGGATTGCCTTTGCTTTCAGTTCCTCTGCTACCCGTAATCCTGCCAATAGAGCTTCGTATTTTGCTTCATTGTTGGATGCTTTGAACTCGAACCTTAGGGCTGTATGGAATCGATGTCCCTTAGGTCAGACTAGAATTATCCCAGCTCTGGATCTGTTTTCATTAGCTGATCCATCAACGAAGAGTTTCCACAACTCTTGCACTGATTCTCTTATTGGCTCGTCCTGAAAACCTGTGCATTCTGCCACAAAATTAGCAAGTGCTTGACTCTTGATTGTTGTGCGTGGCATATACAATATCTCGATTTGGCTAAGTTCGATGGCCCACTTAAGCAAACATCCCCATGTTTCAAGCTTTTGCAAGACTTTCCTTAAAGGTTGATCGGTTAAGACGTGGATGGTGTGGGACTGAAAATACGACTTGAGTTTTCTCGAGGCCAAGATCAAGCAGAACGTGAGTTTTTCTATTAAAGGAGATTTGGACTTAGCTCCTAGAAGCCTTTTACTCACGTAGTATACCATTTTCTACGCCCGATTTTCTTCTCGAACGAATACGTCACTGACCACATTTTTTGTCACAGCTAGGTATAAGAGAAAACATTTTTTGAAATGCCTGCTCGCATTCTTTGGTCCACTCAAACTTTTTGTTTCCTCTGAGCAAGTTGTAGAATGGGAGACACTTGTCAATTAATTTTGAAACGAAGTTATTTAGGGCCGCTACTTTCCCAGTTAGGCTATGTACTTCTTTAGTTGACCTGGGCGAGAGCATTTCTAATAACAACCTGATCTTCTCTGGGTTCACCTTTATCCCTCTTGTGTTGACTATGAAGCCCAAAATATTTCTCGACGAAACCCCAAGGTTGCACTTCTAAGGGTTTAGCTTCATGTCATATTTCCTTAACATGCCAAAACATTCTTCCAGGTCGGAGACATGGTTACTGGCAGTTTTTTATTTAACGAGCATATCATTGACATACACTTCCATGTTTTTCTCGATATGGTTAACGAACATTTTATTGACTAGCTGTTGGTACGTTGCATCAACATTCTTCAGCCTGAATGGCATAACCTTGTAGCACTATACGTTATGCTCAGTCATGAAGCTAGTGTGCTCTTGGTCTGCAGGATTCATTGCGATCTAGTTATATCCAGAATATGCGCCCATGAAAGACATGAACTCTTAACTGGCTATTGCATCTACCAACTGATCAATTCGAGGTAGTGGAAGACAATCCTTAGGACAAGCCTTATTGAGGATGGAGAAGTCAATGCAAGTTCTCCACTTTCCATTGGGTTTCAGGATCAAAATAGGGTTAGCAATCCAGGTCGGATATTTAGCTTCCCTGATGAATCCACACTTAAGTAAGTGAGCTACTTCTTCTTCGAAACCTTTTGATCGCTCCTTACCCAAAAGCCTTCATTTCTGTACTTTTGTAGGCACATTCCTGTCCAGATTTAGAGTATGTATTATGACTTTCGAAATGATTCCCACCATATCTTCATGTGACCAAGCGAAGACATCCATGTTATTTCTCAAAAGCTCAACCAACTCCTTCCTTTATGTTCCAAGAGTTTTTCCAACTTTTACCACCCTTGAAGGTACTTCTAGGCTGATATGATTTACCCAAGCTCTTCCAATGCTTGGAGCTCAAACCTGTCTTCGCCAAATCTTAGATCAATGTCGTCTTCCTGGGCGACCTCATTACCTCATTCCTGAGGTTCTTCCTGTTGGGGTTTTATGCCCTAATTAAAACCCAATTTCTTTGTAATCTCATTTTATTATCAATAAAAGAATAGAAATCATTTTTTTTTTACTTGGTCAATCACTTTTCTCACATGTTTTATTTTCATGATTATTTGTTTAATATAAACTTCTATTAAATCCTGAGCATATAGCTAATCATATTTATAGTGATGTAATCACAGTGGAATATAAATATGATTATATGTTCAAAATAAGTTAGTCCTAAGATTAGTCAGTGCACAGGATTTACACTGACTTGCCAATCTATGATATGATCTACTTACACATTACAGTGTAATGTTCTTTCTAGAACATTAACAAAGTAGATAAATTCAGATGTATTTGTTACATCGGACTGGACCGATATTGGCAGTAGACAGGATAAATAAACATACAATTATTATCTATTATAGTCATATCATATAGTTGACCATAGGTCAATTCAATCTCAATTATGAGTGGTTAGTATTCTAACTGATTGTATTATTTGAGTTCTTTGACTTGTTCATTACCAGCTTACCCTACGGACTAGCCCATACTTACATCTTGGGAACTCGGTAGTATAATTGAGTCAGAGTGTTAATCATAGATATGAACATCTATAGCTTCTGATGAAGAAGTGAAACGATGGTTTCCTTTTAGTTTGATTCAAGGTGCTAAATGATAGAGATGTCATTTCAATAATTAATATTAGTTTACTGAAAATATCATTTACAAGGAACTAAGTGTTTTAAGGATAAAATACAATGAGGGGTAAAACGGTATTTTAGTATCATCTCATTGTAGACCGTCTATAGAGGATTGAGTGACAATTGTGGTTGTAATAATGGATAATTAATAACGTATTTATATTTGTTATAGAGCGTTCTATGAATTCAAGAGTGCAATTCCGAGTCTTTAGTGGAGTCACGAGGAATTAATAAGTTAGTACATTTATTTGTAGATTTATGATAACTTATTGGAGCTTGATTTCATAGGCCCATGGTCCCCACTGTACCTTGGATAAAATCATCTAGATAGTCTCAATTAATTGATTTAATTATCAATTAGAATTATCAAAGTTGACCAGGTCAATTTTGGATAATTTCACAGAGTTATACAATTTAGAGAAGAAAAGAGAAATTATGACAGATTTATTAATTAAAATAAATTGGTATCTAAATTAATAACTAAGTTTAAATCAATGTTCAAATTATAAATAATTAATTTGATAAAGGATTTGAATAATTATTTAATTAAATTAAATCAATAGAAAATAATATAGGCCTTGATTTTAAGTCCAATGGGGTTATAATCAAATGAGAAATTTCACGGGCCTAAAGCCTATGATAATTTTGACCTAGGGCTGTTAATTGGATATTATTTTATTGATTTTTTTAATTAAATAAGTGACCTAATTGAGTCTATAAAAGGAATGCTAAGAGAGTTGAAAACATAAGTTGAATCACAAGTTTCTATAGGTTTTAGATTCTCTCTACTGCATAACTCCTTTTCTAAGCCTCATTACTCTTCTATTCTTCTTCTCTCTCTATATATATATATCTCACGTGTTAAGAATTTCCCACCCTAGCCTAGGTGATTCTAAGGATACTTTGGAAGGTTGTGAAGAAAATTGAAGAACGGTTCAGTTTCTTGGTAATACCCTGCGACAGAAAGGATACAAGGGTTAGAGAAACTGAAGGAAGGACTCTATTATTCCGCTGCGTATAATGTAATTATTCTTATCATTATTTCTCTTTGAATTCAATTTTAGAAACATGTTCTAGGTTGTCTCATATTAACTTGTTTAATATTAGATCTACATGAAAATAAATAAAGATCATGTATAAGTTTCCCAACACTTCCGCCCCATGGGCAATTTCCATTACCCGAGGCTCCTGTCCTCCCTCAATAATGACCATTGCTTTCTACCCAGTTGTGATTTTCCCTTCATAGCACTGTTATAGCATTCTCTAACAGCAAGCTAATCTTCTCTTCCAGTAAATATACCTGAGGTTGAGGGGAACTTCATCGCTAGATGTTGGATTGAGGTGATAGCATCAAAAGTCATCATCGCAGGTCATCCCAAAATTGCACTGTATGTAGTTGGACAATCGATTACGACAAACTCGAGCATTTTAGAAATAGTTTGCGTATCATCCTCTAGCGTAACTACAAGTTCGATCGTCCCTATGGCTGCTATTCCTTCTCCAGAGAATTTGTATAGGGTCATTGAGGTCGCCTTAAGATCAATTACAAACAACCCCATCTTTTCTAGGGTGGACCTGAATAACACATTTATCGAGCTCCCATTATCAACTAATATCCTCCATACTCTTCGATTGGCGAGCTGAATGGTTATCACTAGCAGATCATTATGCGGGAACTGAACGTGGCTAGTGTCATCTTCTGTGAAAATGATTGGTTGTTTCTCCAACCGCTGTTGTTTCGATAACCTCTACTTCAGAATAAATTCAGTACCATTGTGGGTTTTTAGCTCCTGTATGTACCTTTTTTGGGCCCCATTACTTGTGCCTGCCAAATGGGGTCCTTCGGCGATAGTGGTTATATCCCCTCCTTCTATTGGAGGGGGGACGATTTGGTTTTTAGTGATACTGCTCGGTAGGCTTGCCAGAAGAGCAGTTGGTCCATATAACGAACAAACAACATCTTCTCGGATGAAAGTAGTTACACTCTCCGATCAATACTTTGCAAGAATCGCCCAACCATCTGCAAAGAGCGTTTAACAACCCAGAAAGCTCAGTTAAAGCTCCTAAAGAATAGGGGAACAACCACCTGTGAGAATATACAGAATTTTTCCCATCAGCTACGCTAAAGCGCAACCCCTGGGTGAGAGGATGAGCATAAATACAAATCCTCCACCATAGTGGGAGGGGTTCAGAAGCACTGCCTACTGACCCGTACCAAAAATATACCGAGCAGCCTCACTTGGTACTTAGCAGTGTTTCTGCCATTCTGTATTGTTGTTTACACTTAGAAATTTACCTGTGTTCTCTAGTCATCTTGTGTAAACCCTTATGATTAATGAAAATCTAAGAGGAAGTAGGTCATTACCAATCCTTGGGGTCTAACCTCTATAAATCTTGGTGTTCTTCATTGTTTATTGCTCATTATTATCAAGTTCTTGGCTTATTTATGGTTCATCGATTGTCTAATTGAAAGCTCTCAAATTAATTATTTTGACTTCGCGTTAGTTGGCTAAAAAACCAGTCAACATTTTGGTGCTTTCATTGAGAGTTTAAGACAATCACATTCAGATTCTATTACTGCAAGGATGGTAGTCTCAACCAGAAGGTCAAGCCAAGAGCCTCCAGAGCCTGAGGCTGAAGTCTGTCACCAAGTCCCATTAATGAGAAATTTTAATGGTCAGCGAAGTGATTTGCCGCCTAGAAATCCATCTGGTGTCGGGGGGCAAACCGTCGGGCCCACTGCACCAAGATGCAGAGCTGCTACCTCTGCTGGAATCACCCATGCAGGAACGTCAGGTGGAGTTGCTGCACGAGATATTGACCATCTAGTATCCAGAGCTGGGGGTCATGGACGGTATGAGCCCCACGTAGATATTGAAGAACTTGACCCTAAAATTGATTAGATAAGGGAAGTTGTGGGGCGAATGCAAGATCAACTTGCCACCATGAACCAGGGGTGAGCCACTGCGCATGAGGCCCTTAATGAGGCTTTTGAAAAACAAAGGAGAGATTTCCAAGAATAGATGGATCGGCATACCCAGGAGGTGCAGGCCCGACATGAGGACATGGAGCGTCGGACTAAGGAGGTTGCTGAATCCATCCATAATTATATGCAACAGCAGCAAACCCAAGGTATAAGAATTGCAACTGGAACTACTGCCCAAAACCAACAACGTCCTCCCGTTTTTGGTTTCGGTGAGGGTGTCATGCATGGGCCAGAGGTTCAACCTTAGAATGGGAATCAGGGCCCGACCAAGAGTCACAGATCTGGTTGGGGCACTTAAGCGAACAACAAAAGGTGACCCTTACCAGCTGATGAATAGGTCCTACTAAGGTGTGGCATGGGACAGGACCAAGCAGGGAATTTTTGGCCAAGATCTTAGGGTAGTGGCCGTGATAGGAATCCTAGTGCTGTAGAATGGGATGACAACCCCCGAGCTCTAGCACCAAATAGGAGTGGTCAACCCCAAAACTACCAGTAGCAACTTGGTCATTACAGACAACATCAAGAATACCGACCAAGGTCCCGAAGAGATGAGCCAGAGGTTAGTAGCGCATACAGGCCCCATTATGCTGATAGGTATGACCATGATGAGGCTGCAAGCCAAGTTCGTCAACCGAATAATCAAGGTCAGAGAGGTAACTAGCCTGAAGGACTGTTTGTCCCACAAGGGCAGGATATCCTGAACAATCAACCACCTCAAGGTGGAGGGTTCCAGGGAGTACCTCCAGTACCAGGCCGAGCAGACAACCAGAATGCCGGGGGCAGATCTTGTCCATTATCTGTTTTCAACCGAATGGGCCCCATGGAAGGTGAAGACCTTCAGGATGCTCTTAATCGAAGTAGGTAAAATCAGGATTCAAACAATGTAGCTCTGCCTGAGCCTGTTCGGGACCCAAGAATGGATGACGTCCGTAATGCAGCGCATCCCCAGGTAGCTGCAGACCCTAATATTCAGGCCTAACTGGATCTATTAACCTAACTGGTAAGGGAACCCCCAAGTTAACATATATTGAAATGGAGTGGTAGAGAGGTTCCCCATTTTCTAAATGTATTAATCAGCTGCCCATACTTGTCAAATATAAAATTTGACATGGAAGATGTACACTGGGCTGGAGGACCCAATATCTCATGTTCACAACTTTGAACTATTGACTGATTTACAGGGAGTTTGAGATGATGCCAGGTGCATGATCTTCCCAACCACTCTGTCAGAAATTTCCCAACAATGGTTCTTCAAGCTACAGCCAGGGTCGATTACATCATGGGATGGAGTAATATGCAATCTATTCCCAATTCTCCTCAGCAATGCCCCTTCCCTCCGAGCTAAATGATCTGGTGGACATAAAACAGATAGATAATGAACCTTTGAAGGACTACATTCAATGCTTTATGCAGCAAGCCACCAGAGTGAAATCCCTTAGTGATGACGGTAAATTAATAGCCATCAATTCAGGAGTTAAGGTAAAGAGTCTGTTCTGGAGCAGTTTGAAAAGGAAGTCTGCACGTACCACCCATGAGTTCCTTGATCGAGCAGAGGAATTCATTAAGCTTGAGGAGGGCTAGCGAAAGGTGGATAATCCAAATAAGACGGTTACTGAGCAAGGGAAAACATATGCTGGGAATACCACCAACCCTACAGAGGGAGGACAGAATGGGGCTAAGAATAACAAACACAGTAATGGGGCTGGAAGTAGAGGTAACCAGAATGACAATAAGAAGCCTAAGACCGCCGAGTAGCCCAATGTTCCTAAATTTACTACTTACTCCACCGTGTTAGAGACCCGGGCGGACGTTTTTAATCCCACACAGGCTGTCGTACCATACAGAAGACCTCCACCAATGAGGAAGGATGTTAATAGATGGGATATGACCAACTTTTGCTGGTTTCACAATGACTACGGTCATGAAACCAATGAATGTAACCATGTGAAGGAGGAGATAGAATTCCTAATTAGACAAAACAATGCCCATCTGAAGAGGTATGTACGGTCAACCGCTGACCAACATCCTCAACAGCCTCCTTAACAACAATCCCAGCAGTATTAGAGCAATCAACCTCTCCTACCACCACCAGTTGCTGGTCAGCTAGATATGATTTGCGGCGGGTCGCATTTGGCTAGAAACTCTGGGAAAGCTCAAAAAAGATATGCTCGTTCCCTTAGGCACGAGCTGTCCAGGAGCATATGCTCAAAAAGCCTCGCTATGAATGTGAGCCCATCACGTTCAGCGAGGAAGACACAAGTCACATACATCATCCGCATAACGATTCATTGGTGGTAGAAGTATAGATCACTAATATGGTCATCTGCCAACATCTTGTTCAAGAGTACCCTTGAGAGGGTGAATTTAAGCATCAGAGATCTAGAACCATGTGAGCAGCTACTGTATGGGTTTACAGGGAATGGCATGGCCATGGAAGGAAGCATAAGGTTGCCTTTGACAGTGGGAATGACACCTAACAACAACACTGTAATGGCTTTGTTCGTGGTAATAGACATCCCCTCTCGGTACAATACCATGATAGGCCAACCAGCCCTGTATGACCTTTGAGGAGTCACTTCAGTCTTCCATCTGCACGTCAAATTCCCAACCCGGGCAGGTATAGGATGTCTCAAAGGGAACCAACTGGTGGTAAAAGAATGTTATAATTCGTTAGTAAAAAGGCAGGGAAGGCATTTTTCTCCGCACAACCTACAAGGCCCAGTCACCAGAAATAGGATGCAGCCCAAAACGGGGGGGGGGGGATATAGACCCTCATTTTGGGGATATTGATACCGGGGTGGGTCCAGTCAAAGAATTAGAAGAGGTCCCACTTGATCCAAAGCACCCGACCAAGGTTGTCAAGGTAGGGAAAGAGTTGTCCGAGAATATAAGATTTGCCTTGATCCAGCTCTTGTGGAACAACCAAGATATATTCGACTGGTCTCATGATGATATGGTGGGGATCTTCCCAACCATTATAAGCCACGCCCTCAACATCGATACCGAACACTTCAAGCCCGTACAACAGAAAAGAAGGTTACTGGATCCAACGAGGGCAAAGGCATTGAAGGAAGAAGTGGAGAAGCTTCGAGATAACGACTTCATTAGGGAAGCTTTCTACCCAATATAAGTGTCCAATCTCATATTGGTACCGAAGCCTAATAATAAGTGGAGGGTGTGCATAGATTTCACCGATTTAAATAAGGCTTGCCCAAAGGACTGCTTCCCACATCTGAGAATTGACCAGCTGGTGGATGCTATAGCCAGCCACGAGATCTTAACCTTTACGGAGGCCTATTCAAGGTACAACCAGATAAGTATGCATTCGCACGACCAAGAGCACACCAGCTTCTGCACCCTTATTTGATTGAATAGTTGACCCATCTCCTTGTTGTTTGAAGAAACCCTTCGCTTCAATTGGTATTTTTTCATGAAAAGCAAACATGGATGTGGGGCTGTACTGTTATAAAGTTATGCCGTTCGACCTAAAAAATGTAGGAGCCACATAGCAACGGCTGGTAAATTGTATGTTCAAAGACCAGATAGGAGATAACATGGAGGTTTACATGGATGGTATGTTGGTGAAATCCAAAAAGGCTGGGGGGCACATTGGGGACTTGGAGGAATGCTTCAACATCTTGAGGTAGTATAGAATGAAATTGAACCCCCTAAAATGCTCCTTTGGTGTGGGGTCTGGACATTTTTTGGGGTTTATAGTGAACTCCCGGGGAATTGAAGCAAGCCCCGAGAAGATAAAGGCACTACTGGACATGCCCTCACCAGCCAGGATCAAGGACGTGAAGAGTCTAATAGGATGCATAGCAGCACCCAACAGATTCGTATCCAAATCCACTGATAGGTGTATTCCATTTTTTAATATGCTGAGAGGCACAAAGAAATTTGAATGGACTGAAGAGTGCAAACAAGCCTTCCAAGCTCTAAAGCAGTAGTTGGCACAACCCTCGATCCTCTCAAAACCTCTGGAAGGTGAAGAACTATGCATATACCTAGTAGTGACTCAACACACTGTCAGTGTAGTCCTGGTTAGAGATGAAAACAAGATTCAGCATCCATTCTACTATGTCAGTAAAAGATTAGTCGAAGTCGAGAGCAGGTATCCTCTAATTGAAAAATTAACTTACTGCCTGCTCCTGTCGTCTAGAAAACTTCGCCCATACTTCCAAGCTCATCCCAAAAAGGTTCTTATCAACCAACCATTGCACCAAGTCCTAGAAAGGTGAGACACCTCTGGCCAGTTACTCAAATGGTCTATAGAGCTCGGGCAGTATGATATCACCTACCAGCAATGAACAACAATTAAAGGCCAGGCTCTCAAAATTTTTGTAGATGAATGTACCGATATACCAAAACCGAGCGAGGACATGGCCGAGCAGTCATTAGATTCCAGACCACCGCCCAATACATGTGATGAGTAGAACACCGAGCACCCAGAATCCAGCACTGTTCATTCTAAAGACCCAAGTCTGGAAGCTGAACGTCGATAACTCATCTACCGATCAGCTCTCCGGGGCCGGTCTCACACTAATCACTCCAGAAGGGAAACACATCCATTGTACATTTCGTTTTGGATTTAAGGCATCTAATAACAAAGCGGAGTACGAAGCATTAATCTCAGGTCTGAGATTAGCTAAAGAAGTGAAAGGTGAATTCTTGGAGATATACAGTGATTCACAGCTGGTTGTCAATCATATCCTTGGAGAGTACATTGCTCGGGGAGGAAAATGATGGACTATCTTGGTAAGATCAAAGACTTGCTCACTCAACTCCAGAAGTACAATATCTAATAGATACCAAGAGTACAAAATGCCACAGCAGACGCACTGGCCAAACTGGCCAACAATGCTGTAGTGGACAAAGCCAAGCTGGTTCTTATTGAATACCTGGTCAAACCTAGTATCAACTTTCCAAAACCAGTCCTTCTGATAGACAACACACCTTCCTGGATGACCTCGATTGCGTCTTATCTAGAACACAGAATTCTGCCCAATAGTCACAATGAATCCAAAAAATTAATGAGGAAAGCTGCTCAGTACCTAATCCTGGACGGGGTAATGTACAAAATGGGGTTTTCCATGCCATTTCTCAGGTGTGTCAACCAAATAGAATTAGGATGACTTCTAGAAGAGGTACATGAGGGTTTCTGTGGGAACAATGCAGGGGGGCAAAGTCTGTCTAAAAAAATTCTAAGGCAAGGTTACTTTTGGCCAACTATGAATGAAGATTCCATGACATATGTTAAAAAATGTGACAGGTGTCAGAGATTTTCCAAAATTCCCTGAGTAGCTCCAAACAAATTGACTCAGATGCAAAGTCCGTGGCCCTTTGCCATTTGGGGAAATGACCTCATTGGTCGATTGCCAAAAGGAAAGGGGGGAGTAAAGTATGCAGTGGTAGCAGTGGATTATTTCACTAAGTGGATGGAGGCTGAGCCACTGGCAACCATTACTTCCAAAAAAGTATTGGACTTTGTAGTGAAAAATATAATTTGTAGGTTTGGACTACCTTAAAAGATTGTATCCGACAATGGTATCAAGTTTGACAGCCAACTGTTCACTGATTTCTATCCCAAGCATGTCATCACAAAAAGTTTCTTAGTAATCTCGCACCCTCAAGAAAACGGGAAGGTAGAAGTAGTTAACAAAACTCTCAAAGACACTCTGAAGAAACGTCTAAAACTGGCTAAATGAAACTGGTCTGAGAGAGCTTGAAGTACTCTGGTCATACAGAACTACCGAGCGAACAACCACTAGTGATATCTCCTTTGCACTCACGTATGGGTATGATGCAATGCTGCCAGTCGAGATTACTCCACTATCTCACCGACGTACAGTATACGACCAAGATCGTAACAACCAATTGCTGGTCGATTCCTTAGACCAGATTGAAGAAAGACGCGAAAAGTCCAACATACGTTTGGCTATCCACCAGCAAAAAGTTGCCCAGTATTTCAATTCTAAAGTTAAGGTATGGAAGTTTGATGTGGGAGATCTAGTCATGCGAAGAATATTCCCAAAAACTCGAGATGGCCAAGCTGGGAAGGTCCTTACCAGGTCACAAAGATAGTACCGCCCGACACGTACAAGCTAGCACGGTATGACTAAGATCTCCAATTAGTACCTGTCCCCCGTAACTGGAATGGAGAACATCTAAGGAAGTACTACCAATAAAGATAACTTTTAAGTGATCATTGACTGGCCGGTACAGGCACAGATTGCCCCTACTACCAACCAGCCAAAGTTAGCTTTATTAATTATGCATAGGCACGATTTTCCCATTTATTGTAATATTTTATATTTATGAATGTAAGCTACAGTGTAGCGACATAGCTTGTATGGTTAATTTTTTAATCAATAAGACATGATTTTTGTCTATTTTTACAAGCACTACTTTACAATTATTACCTTGCTAAATAGTGATTTATTTCACAAATTGTCGGTAGTGTATGGGACCTTTTTTAGGTTTTGGCAAACCCAAGTGGTCTTGGGCAGGTTATTACGAGCAGCTTTGGTCAATTAGCAAGTGACCAAGAGGATAACCCACGTGTTATGAATCCTGCTCAGTCACTTGGGGGGCAGCATAGTCATACATGGACAAACATAAGAAAAAGCGTGTAATTAAAAAGACTTAAAAATGTTAAACTTTATTAATGTTAAAGTTCTTGCGCATTGCTTGGTATATACCAGACAACAAAAAGAGCCATAAAACAATTGCAGTAGATAGGGATGAACAATTTTTGTTTACAACCTATTCAAACAAATTGAACAACTCCAATTTACAGAGCGGCACAGCTCTAAGTAGCAAGAAAAAATAAAGTCACGAGCAAATATATATTTAAAACGAGAAGAATTTTATAGAAAGGTAAAATATTTCTCGAGATTAAAGGCTTCTGGCCTTAACCATGCTGTTTTGATCAAAACAAAAGAAAAGCTAAAAATATTAAGTGTTTCAAGGGTCTTGAGGTTGGGGAGTTAGTTGGTCTTGAAGCTGGTCGGCAGGCAAGTCTAGAGTATGGTCGACAAAAACAGAAGAGTCAGCTGAAGCATTCAGACTGGAGGGAAAAGTAGAATCCTCGGGAGCAAGAGGGTTGTCTTGTTCATGAATCGAGAAAGCAGGATCCTAGACAACTGGAATCTGTTCGGTGGACACAGTTTAGGCCTCGACTTGTTCTTGCTTAGTATAGTATTGCATAAGCTCATCAAAAGCCTCCCCCAGATAGTTGTAATCCACCCCCTTATTGCACACCCAGAAGTCATAGAAAGTGCTCATGCCAAAAGCCTTGTAGGCCGCTGCATCAGTAGCCCTGCCAGCTTTCTCTTCATCAAGGGCCTTCGCTAGTTCATTCCTCTATTCTTGTATAACTCTCCCCTCAGCAACATTCCTCCTGGCAATGTCCTTCAACTCCTCCACCCTTCTCTCCAGTCAATTGACATCAAGATTCCTTTGCTCTGCGGCAGTCTTGAACCCCTCATTTTATTTAGAAATATTCTCGGTGGTCTGTTGAAGATTTCAAACCCGCTCAGTCAGCTAGGCAACTTGAGAGGCTTTGTCCTCGAACTCTTTCACCAAGCCAACCATATGTTTGCTCACCCCCTTAGCTCGGTAATGAGCGTAGCTGAGAGCCAGCATACCCTGCAATATGAAATGAAGAAATTTAGAACAAGTAACAAAAGAGAAAGATTATCTAAATACTGAGCAGATCAATTATTTACCCTAGCAACATCTTGAAGACTGGTGCTAGTGATGTAATCTAGAGATTTGGTCCTGAGGGTATCCATGAATTAAACTTAGGAGGTAGACACCCTTTTTATATGTCCTTGCTGGATGGCAAGGGATTTCTTCAAAGGCCCATGGACCTCCTCAGTAGGGTCCTCAACAACGCCTTATGGGGCTCTGCTCGGGGTGGCCAGCTCTAGTGTAGTGGCCGTACAGGTAACCTCCTCGGTAGAAAGTCCTTTGCTTTTTCTAGATTTGCGCGATGATGTATGCGCCTTTTTTTGAGACGGAGTCTTATCAGGGGTTTTCTCGACCCGCTCTATAGCTTCAGCTGGTGAGTCAGCTTTCTAACGCTTGGTTGAGTGAGTCTCACTGCTAGGACCACTCGTATGCTTCTGGGAAAACTTCTTGAAAAATACGAACGACATATTTGCAAAATAAAATAAAAAGATTAGTAAAGGTACTGAGCAGGGTTAGAGCAAACAAGAAATCATAATTAAGCAAAAGTAAAAGCAAGTTACGAAAAGAGAGTTAGATCACCCTCTTCGGCTCCTCCCGAGCAGTCGGCTGCCTCGAGCAAAAGGTCCCCACCAAAACTTGATGAGTTTGAATCTATATGCTCTACTACAGCCTCCTTGCCCTTTCCAGGCTGGGGGCAGCAACAATTTTTGGAGCACCTTGCCCAGCAGGCTCCTTGATAGCGACTTCGGCGAAGCTTCTTGTTTGATGGGCTACGAAAGGTCTGGACGGAGGATTGATGACTTGGTTTTCTTCTTGCTAGGTGGTGGACTAGGCAACCTAGTGCTGAACAGAGGTTTCCTAGGCAATTGCCTGGTAGGGGTGGCACCCTTGGCCCTCATCTTGGGATCAGGGTAGAGCCAACAGATGCAAGCCTTTCTGCGGTGGTCAAGGCCACTAGATCTTTACGACAAGGGTCCATGGCAGCTAGTTCTTTGGCCCTTCTCTCTATCTCTCTAGTGGGGGTCGACCAACTAAAGGGGTCGTTGCGACGGAAGGACAGGTGATTAGCATCAATGTCTGCCGTGACAAAGTATTGGTTGGAATACTCCCCCAACCTTGGAGATACCTTATGTATTTGCTAAGTAAATGTTGGAGTCTCGATGGCTAAAGTAAAAATACCCCGACTTGCCTTGTCGAGGGCTAGACTTGAGGTCAAAGAGATAATTTATTTCGTGTGCAGTCGACACTGGCCAGTTTAAGGATTTGTATAAAACATAGAGGGCCAAGAGGAATCAGATACCCTTAGGAATGATTTGGGTGGGGCAAAGCCCAAAATAATATGCCTCACTGTGGAAGTATGGAAGAAGTGGAAGAGTGGCACCAACGTTAATGTGAAATCTTCTCCAGGCGCAGAATTGGGCTCCAGGGTGCTCGACACTCTGTATAGCAGTAGGTTTTAAGATGGAAACATCTTCGAGATTGAAATGCTCTTTGATGTTTTGCAACTATTTGTCAGATATAGTGCTAGTAGGAGCTACGTACAGGGGGGCTCCTCTGTCTCTGATGCAGGGTTGAGAATGGCCTCGGTATAAATCTCCATGGCGTAGTTCATTTCAGTTTCCCCTTCCTGCCCTTAGGTGCTCGACTCTTCCTCAGTGGGTGGGACCTTCTGAACATCCCCGACAGTGGCACGGCATGCCACATGGGTATCTTCCTCCTCCGCACCACGGTTAGTTTTCTTGATGCGGGCCATTGATTCTGCCAAGTGGTGAGTTATAAGCCAGCTCGGTGGTCACCTTCCCTCTGCGCACACAAGAAAAATGGAATGAAGAGTCGAGAGCACCGAGCAATAGTGGTCGGTAGGGATGTCATAGGTTATACAAACTAGCCCAGAACAAACACGACATGACATACCGAACAATAGGCAGATCAGATCAAAAGCAAGAAAACCCGAGAAAGTTGAAGGTTTACCCCAAAAAAGTTTTTCGAGTGTTGTTCTTGGTGTTCTTCAAGAACATTGAGCGTAAATCAAACAGAAAGGGGACGTAAAAACCTAGTTTTTACAAAATCTGTGGTTCAAATAGGTTACCCGGGCCGAGGGCCACTCAAAATATTCATCTATTTATAGATTCAAACAACATGCATTCAAGAAATCTAAGGATTTATCAATAATATTACCCATGGTCACAATGAAAAAAATTAAAGAAAAAAGAAAGCATTTAGCAAGGATTACAGGAAAAAAAAGGGAAAATGGAAGACTTACTGGCAGCAAGCGGCTGGAGCGAGTGCGGCATGAAGAACCTTGGTAGAGCACGACAGAGCGATGGTCAGTGTAGGAGTTTGAGGTTCGAAGAGCTCAGTTACTGGTAATTTCTAGAAGAGGGAGAATGTAAAATGATATTGGGGAAGGAGAAGACTATTTATAAGCCAAATGCAACACCTTCTCTCTTCTCACGACATTGATGAGCCGTCCCTTCAATTGATGCAGGCACACCTCCCCAAATATGTCAGCTTGTCCTTCCAATCACTTTGCCTCAACTACCATGTACGTCAGCCACATTTTGGTAATTGCACGGTACAATTAGTGGAGGAACGTTATGGCGCTTTACGGTTCCAAAAAGAGGCGGGAAAAACTGAAAGGTCATTTCTTGGAAATACTAAAGACATTAACTACATCAGGTGTTATGCCATGTAGCAAGGCGCATGCACCCCTGACCAGGCTGGATGGTATGGTCCCCAGAAGAAAAGTTTCCATATTGCCTTTACACCATTGCAAACTTAGGGGGAAAATGTTATCCCAAAAATTGGCATATCCGACGAGGCACAGACTTGGATATGTGGAGTAGACCGGACAGACCCCCCCGTCAGGTTGGTCGGTGTATACCTGCAGAGTATATGACAAGTTACTTCTCGACATACTATTTCCAGAGACTCAGCTGGCCGACAGGACCCCCAGAAAACTTGTTGGTTAGTATAATAGACATTGCTCGGTACACTTGCCAGAAGAGCAGTTGTTCCATATGACAAACAGAAAACATCTGCTCGAATGAAAGTACTTAAACTCTCCAATTAGATCTCCGCAAGAATCGCCCAACCATCTGCAAAGAGAGTTTAACCACCCAGAAAGCTTGGTCAAAGCTCTTAAAGAATAGGGGAGCAACCACCTGCGAGAATATAGGGATATTTTCCCATCAGCTACGCTCGAGCGCAACCCCTAGGCGAGAGGATGAGTATAAATACATACCCTCCACCACAGTGGGAGGGGTTCAGAAAAATTTCCTACCGACCCATACTAAAACTATAAAGAGTAGCCTGGCTTGGTACTTAACAACGTTTCTGCCATTTTGTATTGTTGTTTACACTTAGAAATTTACTTGTGTTCTCCGGTCATCTTGTGTAAACCAGTAAGATCAATGCAAATCTAAGAGGAAGTGGGTCATTACCAATCCTTGGGACTGAACCTCTATAAATCCTGGTGTTCTTCATTGTTTATTGCTCATTATTATCAGGTTCTTGGCTTATTTATGGTTCATTGTTTGTCTAATTGAAAGCTCTCAAATTAATTATTTTGACTCTGCGTCAGTTGGCTAAAAAACCAGTCAACACATTTAAATCGTGGAAGTGTTACATTGGTGTAACACCCTACTACCTAGGGACCGTTACTCTGTGCATTTTAAATAGAGCTAAACTCGTTGAATGAGTCATTTGGCCATAATCGTGTAACTAAATGTGATTAATGATTTAGGGTTAAGAATTTTGGTCAAGGATACAAACGTTTCACCAAAACTTTTACTGTATACACTGGGATCCCAAAATACATATAAAAGGGTTAGTTACAATAAAAGAATTACAACCAGCCGACCTAAGCGACAAAATAGGTTTTAACCCTAGTTCCTCTTTAAACCCTCAGCGGTGGTGGTCGAGCAGCCACATATGTACACATCGTCAATTAAGCTCTCCAACTAAAGGATGGGCCAACTTTCTTTTACCTTTACCTGAACCACATAGCACTCGTGAGCCGAGGCTCAACAAGAAAACTCAAGCATATGCTAATCAACAGATAATAACGTGTCACCAAATCATAATAAGCATGCCTAGCAGAAATAACCCTATTCATGCATGAAGGCAAGTACAAATAAATGATTATGAGGTCCTGCTCCCTGAGTAGGTGACTGTTAAGTCGATCTGGGGTCATGCGCCATGAATAGATGACTAATAAGTCTCTCTGGGGTCCTGCGCCCTGAATAGATGACTAATAAGTCTCTTTGGGGTCCTGCGCTCTGAATATATGACTAATAAGTCTATCTGGGATCCTGCACCTTGAATAGATCCCTAATATGTCTCTCTGGGCTCCTGCGCCCTGAATAGATGACTAATAGGTCTCTCCGGGCTCCTGCGCTCTGAATAGATGACTAATAAGTCTCTCTGGGGTCTTGCGCCATGAATAGATGACTAATAAGTCTCTTTGGGGTCCTGCGCCCTAAGCCATGTAACGTTCCAATCAACTGAGCCTTTTAGCCCTGACTCTGAGTAACTAGCCTTAGACTAGCCAAGCGCTTTAGTTTTCTTCGACCAATAGGTCGGTCAAGCATTTAATGCTCTTGTTGATTAGATCTAATCATTTCAGCCTGCGTTCGATACGCTAATGCCGCACTTGACTCATAAGTCAATTCCATACGACTAGCGCTCAGTACTATTGCCGATCATGACTGATAAGTCAGAGCTTTACGACCCGTACTAAGCACCATTGTCGTTTCTTAACTAATAAGTCAGTGCTTTCTCAATGAGGTAATGCAAATAGGCATATATCATATGTCAAATATCCAGATATAAGGCATTCAACATGCGTAATCAATAATCACAAGCACAATCATAATCATGCACAGTTACAGAGACTCAAGCTCTAATCAATTCCATATTCAACATTCATGCCATGCCGTTACCACATTCATCACATACTGGGTGCAGTTTTCTTACCTTTGGTCCAAGCACAGCTTACCAATAAACGGCCCTCAAGCACAATCCTATTTCCAAGCCCCTATCGATCACCTAGTCACAACCATAATATAGAATCTCATAAAAAATGAGTAAATAAAGACTTTCAGACCAAGTCCTAGCCTCCGGGATGTTGAATCCTACCAAACCGGGTAGTAGGATCAATCCCGAGCCCTTAGAGTTAAGTTCCCACGACTAAAAACCCACTTTGGCCAAAATTTCCCTTAAGCGCCGCGACCCCCTAGCCCTGAGCCGTGACTCGCCTCCAAACAGAGGGCAAGCCTCTTCTCTGCCTGTGCCTCACGCCGCGGCGCACCTACCTTGTACTGCGACCTTAACTTCCCATCAGCGGACCTCCTCCTTCTTCAAGCCTGGGTCACAGCACCCAAGAATAGGGCCACAGCCCAACAACGAGCCCATCCAAAACCTTCATTTTCTACATTTAAAAATCTTCCAAAAACCTATCCAAACATCTCCAAATCCCAAAATGAAAGTTCCCAAACATCCCAATGATCCAAAACCATCAAAACCCAAATCTCAAATCATCCAAAAACTCATCAAAACATAAAATCCAATCAAAGCTTAAAAACTCGAAAACTCAAAACTTAAGACTTGGATTACCTCTGAATAAGTCGTTTCCCAGCTAAATCCCCCGGCTAATAAGCTTCTAATCTTGCCTAAAATCGCTATGCCTTGATCCTTGCTTGAATTCGAGTCCTAAAACTCGAGTTTCCTTCGAAAATGCGAACGGTGTCAAAAAGGGAATGAGAGAGAGAGAGAGAGAGAGAGAGAGAGAGAATGTTATTTTTATTTCTCACAGGTTACTTCGAGCTTATGTAACCTCAAGCAAATCCTAACGCTTGGGGTCCCGAAAACGCCCCCGGGGTAAAATAGTCAAAATTCCAAGAATTCCCTCCTGATCTCACTAACTCCCAATATATCATCCAATAATCATTCCCATTACCCAATATCCCGGTAATGTGCTAAATACCCAATACACCCTTTGACTCACTTCGAGTCAAGTATAGGTCCCGTTGTTACTTTCCCATTACCTTACTCCCTAGGATCGTCTCGTGTCGAGTAACCCAAAAATATCCACATAATAATGTGGTCTCGCACACCCATATATCACATATATGCCAAATATACCCAAAACGAGCCAAATTATGAAAATTGCCCAATTAAACATAAATGGGCCCACATGCATATTTAATACACCTAAACATGCATAACAAGTCATATTATAATATAACTCACATAATCACATAATGATGCACATATATATTATATAATCACATAATTCCATAATTTGCCATCCTAACCCCCTAATTAAGGACCTAAGCCTTATTAGGAAATTTGGGATATTACTACTATCCCCTCCTTACAGAAATTTCATCCTTGAAATTTTATCTGAACAACCCGGAATATCAATCCCGCATTCTGATTCCAGTTTCCAGGTCGCTCCCTCGACCTTACTATTTCTGTACCAACCAAAGGTATAGTTTTGTTCCTCAGAACTTTGTTCTTTCTATCTTATATCTGAGTTGGCTATTCTTCACAGGATAACTTAACCTCTAATTCTAGATCCTCATAACTCAACACACGAGTTTCATCTAACACATGTTTCCTTAACATGGAAATATGAACTACATTGTATATGGCCGACAATGCCAAAGATAAGGCCAACTTATAGGCCACCTAACTGATCCCCTCTAGGATCTGAAACAATTCTACAAATCTAGGGTTCAACTTTCCCTTATCTCCTTACCCCTTTCCATGGTGATACTCTATGGAAGATATAGCCTTCCACTTGGAACTCCATGTTCCTGCATTTCAGATCAACATAACTTTTCCATTTACACTGAGCAGCGAGCATCCAAGCTTTAATCTTTTCAATAGCCTTAATGTTTCTCTAAACCACCCCCGGATCCAAATATAACCTCTCATCCATCTCGTCTAGATGAATGAGCAATATATATTTCCTACCATACATCATCTCATAAGGTGCCCTTCCAATAACTGGATAACTCCCTCTGATTTACCATCGGTCTGAGAATAATAAAATGTACTAAACTCCAACTGTATACTCATCGCCTTCTGTAACCTTTCCCCAAGACTTGGAAGTAAAAGTAGGGTCCTCATATAATAAGATATACCTTGAATCCCAGAAGGCATACTATCTCTCTCACATGGAGATTTGTATATTGATCAACTATATTGCTCGTCCTTACTAATAAAAGTAAGCCGACTACGTACACTTGTTCATAATGACCCGAACTGAAATCACACTGGCCCACTACCCTGGGCAACCCCCACCACGAAATACATCGTGATGTCCTTCCACTATGGAATACACAAAGGTTGCAATGGCCTTACTGGTTTTTGAAAATATTTCTTGACTTGCTAACAAGTTTGGAACTTTTCCATGTATTCAGTTACAACCCTCTCCATCCCAGGCCACCAATATAAAACTTTCAGATTTTGGTACATCTTCATGGTGCCTAGATGAAGAGAATAAGGGGTAGTATGAGATTCATCCAGAATCTCTCGTTTATTCCCAGTGTCCATCAGACTCCAAGTCCGATTCCTATACCTAAATAAACTCATGCCTTGCACTGCATAATCCTTAGCTAATCCAGCTAAGAAATTCCCCTCAATTCTTTCCGTATGTGGTTCCCTTAACTGTTTTTCCTTTGATCCTCTATAAAATGGTAAACTCAAGTGTAATGTTTGCCACCCGGCCCACCAGTCACTCTGCTCTTGTTCTGGTTATACCCTTCAACTAACATGTTGCTTAGACAATCTCCTTTTCTGTCAACCAGGTAACAATCCTTGAGGATTCTTTCACAAAACCCATGTAATATCCTACCCATCCAAAGAAACTCTTGACCTCTGAGGTGCTCCTTAGCCTTGGCCAATCTCTAACTGAGAGTATACCACAATACCGTTGATCAAAACGATCACAAACCAATTCAAATAATCTCAAAATACCCTGTTCATCTGATCTATCAAAACAACTGAGGCATTAGTCAAATCTACAAGACATAACTCAGCACTCTTAGTGCCCTTATCTGGTATAAAAGGTAGCCTTCTGCTTACCCTTCTCCCTGATCTTTAGCTGGTAATAACCAGATCGAAGATCCACCTTTAAGAATACCATCTTACTCAAACACTAAACCTTTGGTTCTTGCAGCTCTGCTGAAGTCGTACAATACAATGTTCTAGACCTGGTTCCGTCCCTGGCACCAACCTAATCACCATTCTCCCTCTTTGTGTAAAGGTAACCCTGGAAAATTCCCCTGGAACACATCCAGAAACTCACAGACTAATCCAGTCTACCTTGGTCCCACTGACACGACCTAAGTGGTATCCACCACACTAGCTAAGAGTCATATGCATCCTCCTACAATGGGTCTCTAGCCCCAAGTACATATGTCATAATCATATGGGGTCCATGAACAGTGCCAACACATACAAGGGTTTCTCACCCTCAAGCCCAAGGGTTACTATCCTTTCCTTGCAATCTATCATTGCCCCATACTTGGATAACCAATCCATATCAAGGATCATATTGAAGTGAGCCATAACCAACTCTATCAAGTCAACTGATGAGTCCCTTCTCACCATAACCTAACTCATCTCTTGAAATTACCAATAGAGTATCACTTTCTCATCACAACATAACCATGTAATCTGCATATCAAGTCTAGGCCTCCCTAGATGCAACAAAGCAAAGAACAACACGACACCAAACTAATTAACATAATACAAAAATCAAAATTAAAAAAGCTGACCTGCCACCACCGACGAACTAGCCTCAATCTCAGTCTCTAACTGTGACTGCGTCAGAGCGAACACTCAAGCTGGAGTTAAGCTATCCACCCCCTTTGGCTCATCCTTCCTTCCCCTTGGGCAATCCATCTTACGGTGCCCAAACATCCCCTATAAGAAACATGCCCTTGCTCGACATTCTCTCAAATGGTGCCTCTTACACTGAGTTCATGTCAGGTAGGGTTTCCAATCCTTGTCCTTGCCCGATCCAATAAACAGAGGTATCACTACTTAAGTGCTACGCTCTCCAGCACTCTCCTTCCCAATCTCATTTCCTGTGCTCTAAACAACAAGAGCCTTCCCTACCACCTGAGCGTTGGTAAAGATTTCATGTACTAGGGCGACTCTAATGCCCTGAGCTATTTTGGGATTCAATCCCTGGATAAACCTTTCCTTCTGAGCTACATCTGTGGGTACCATATCAAAAGAAAACTTGGCTAACCCATCAAATCTGTTAACATACTCGATTACTGTTGCTTTTCCCTGAACCAGGTTCAGAAACTCATTTGTCTTAGCAGTCTTAACTGCATCACAGTAATATCTTTCATTAAACAACATCCTAAATTCTTTCCAATTCATCACAGCTGTATCTCGTGTCTGGGATACCACTTCCCACCACATCTGGGCATCTTCCCGCAATACATATGTAGCACAGATCACCCTATTGTGACCTACCATCCCCATATTGTCGAGGATGGAACTGATCATGCCCATCCATTGCTCAGCTCTGAATGGATCTAGGCCTCCCTAAAAAACTGGAGGGTAATATTCCTGAAATCTTCCACACAAAAATTCCCATATATTCTCAACCCTAGGTTGAGCCAATATTGGTGCCACTCCTGGCATAACAAAGGAATAGGTGTTCCCTGATAGAACTTGTTGCTATTTTAAACACCTGATCTCTTCCTCTTGCCTCTGCAATCTTAATTGCATATCTGTAAATACCTGCTGCAAATTCTGAGGGACAGGTGAAGGGTTCAAGCCCTAGCTATAATTCCCAGCCTCGGTATAACTACCACCAGGTTTCATTAAATGCCTTGAGTACATAACCTCTGATTAGTCTGCAGTCAATAACTTGATCCATTAAGCATGATAAACACATTCAAAAGCTTTTCCCCATGGAAACAATCACATAACATGACATTCATATACCAGTTCGGTTCCAAAATACATCCCCACAACATTCATGTATCAATCATAATCCCTGCTCTACCAACACACATACCATGCTCTCAACTCTAGCATGCAAATAACACGTTTATATATTCAATGAGCAGGTAATCACATAATCATATCAGTGTGATTAATAGTTTAGGGTTAAAAATTTTGGTCAAGGATACAAACGTTTCACCAAAACTTTTACTGTATACACTGGGATCCCAAAATACATATAAAAGGGTTAGTTACAATAAAAGAATTACAACCATCCGACCTAAGCGACAAAATAGGTTTTAACCTTAGTTCCTCTTTAAACCCTCAGCGGTGGTGGTCGAGCAGCCACATATGTACACATCGTCAATTAAGCTCTCCAACTAAAGGATGGGCCAACTTTCTTTTACCTTTACCTGAACCACATAGCACTCGTGAGCCGAGGCTCAACAAGAAAACTCAAGCATATGCTAATCAACAGATAATAACGTGTCACCAAATCATAATAAGCATGCCTACTAGTAATAACCCTATTCATGCATGAAGGCAAGTACAAATAAATGATTATGCAGTCCTGCGCCCTGAGTAGATGACTGTTAAGTCAATCTGGGGTCTTGCGCCCTGAATAGATGACTAATAAGTCACTCTAGGGTCCTGTGCCCTAAATAGATTACTTATAAGTCACTTTGGGGTCCTGTGCCCTGAATAGATGACTAATAAGTCTCTCTGGGGTCCTGCACTTTGAATAGATGACTAATAAGTCTCTCTGGGGTCCTGCGCCCTAAGCCATGTGACGTCCAGTCACCTGAGCCTTTTAGCCCTGACTCTGAGTAACTAGCCTTAGACTAGCCAAGCCCTTTAGTTTTCTTCGACCAATAGGTTGGTCAAGCATTTAATGCTCTTGTTGATTAGATATAATCATTTTAGCCTTCGTTCGATACGCTAATGCCACTCTTGACTCTTAAGTTAATTCCATACGACCAATGCTCAGTACTATGGCCAATCGTGACTGATAAATAAGAGCTTTACAATCCATACTAAACACCATTGTCGTTTCTTAACTAATAAGTCAGTGCTTTCTCAACGAGGTAATGCAAACATGCATATATCATATGTCAAATATCCATATATAAGGCATTCAACATGCTTAATCAAAAATTACAAGCATAATCATAATCATGCACAGTTACAGAGACTCAAGCTCTGATCAATTCCATATTCAACATTCATGCCATGCTGTTACCACATGTATCACATGCATCACATACTGGGTACAGTTTTCTTACCTTTGGTCCAAGCACAAGTTACCAATAAATGACCCTCAAGTAGGATCCTGTTTCCAAGCACCTAGCGATCACCTAGTCACAACCATAATATAGCATCCCATCAAAAAAGAGTAATTACAGACTTTCAGACCAAGTCTTAGCCTTTAGGATGTTGAATCCTAGCAAATCTGATAGTAGGATTGATTCCAGACCCTTAGAGTTAAGTTCCCATGACTAAAATCCCACTTTGACAAAAACTGCCCTTAAGCGCTGTGGCCCCCTAGCCCTGAGCCGCGGATTGCCTCCAAACAGAGGCCAAGCCTCTTCTCTGCCTGTGCCTCGCGCCACAACCCTAACTTCCAATCAACGAGCCTCCTCCTTCTTGAAGCGTGGGCCGCTGCCCAACCACGAACCCAGCCAAAACCTTCGTTTTCTACATTTAAATTTTTTCCAAAAACCTATCCAAACATCTCCAAATCCCAAAATCAAAGTCCCCAAACATCCCAATGATCCAAAACCATCAAAACCCAAATCTCAAACCATCCAAAAACTCATCAAAACATAAAATCTAATCAAAGCTTAAAAACTCAAAATCTCAAAACTTAAGACTTGGATTACCTCTGAATAAGTCGTTTCGCAGCTAAATCCTCTGACTAATAAGCTTCTAATCTTCCCTAGAATCACTATGCCTCGTTCCTTGCTTGAATCCAAGTCCTAAAATTTGAGTTTCCTTCGAAAATGCAAACGATGTCGAAAAAGGAACGAGAGAGAGAGAGAGAGAGAGAGAGAGAGAGAGAGAGAGAGAGAGAGAGAGAACATTCTTTTTATTTCTAATAGGTTACTTCGAGCTTAAGTAACCTCAAGCAAATCCTAATGCTCGGGGTTGCAAAAATTCCCCCTGGGGTAAAATAGTCAAAATTCCCAGAATTCCCTCATGATCTCACTAATTCCTAATATATCATCAAATAATCATTCCCATTACCCAATATCTTGGTAATGTGCTAAATACCCAATATACCCCTTGACTCACTCCGAGTTAAGTATGGGTCCTGTTGTGACTTTCCCATTAGCTTACTCCTAAGGATCGTCTCGTGCCGAGTAACCCAAACATATCCACATAATAATGTGGTCTCGCACACACATATATCACATATATGCCAAATATACCCAAAACGGACCAAATTATGAAAATTTCCCAATTAAATAGAAATGGGCCCACATGCATATTTAATACACCTAAACATGCATATCAAGTCATATTATAATATAACTCACATAATCACATAATGATGCACATAAATATAATATATAATCACATAATTCCATAATTTGCCATCCTGACCCCCTAATCAAGGCCCTAAGCCTTATTAGGAAATTTGGGACGTTACAATTGGGATCCCAAAATATTGTTTTAAAACATATTTTGGCCTCTGCCAATTCCGGCCTTTGCCGTTCTCGGCCTCTGCCGTTCTTGGCCTTTTCCGTTCTCGGCCTTTACCGTTCTGTCATAAACACACGTAGGATGTAATTGTTGCAAACCATACACACAACACTAAGAACAATATAGCTCTACATGCATAGAAAATTTTCTTACCTTGTGTTCCGAGCTGACAACCCAAAGCGATCCCGAGCATGATCCCTAATCCCGAGCCTGAGCGGTAAAACCTAGTTACAATGTAATGATAAATAGCCATCACAATCTAAATCAATTAAAAGCCTTGGAATAACCTACTAGCCTCCGAGACCTCGAATTCTACTAAACCGGGTAGTAGAATCCCTCTTGAGCCTTAAGATTTGAGTTCTCAACCTTAAAACCCTTAATTGGCCAATATCCCCTATTTGAGCTGTGGCACGGTACAAGTCAAAGAGTCCCAAGGATCTCTTCTGGGGGACACGGGCTGCGGCGCGCCTCAACCTGCGTTGCAGCACCCGGGCAGTTTTAGAGACCCCTAGGGCCATGCAGGCCGCGACGCTCAAGAACAGCGCTGCAGCGCGATCCCGTGAACCCATAAAAATGGCGATTTCAAAAATCGCAAACCTCTCGCAAACCATTCTAAACTTAGTTTTTACCCCAAGTAGACCACCTAAATCATTCTAGCAATTCAGATACACAATAATTAACAACCTATAGCTTCTAAAATATTCCTAAACACCAAATTTCAAAACTCACTAATGACACTTAAATAACTCAAGGTTCTACTCCATAAATCTGAATCTCAGCATAATTGAATCCCCTTCTTTGCTGCTTGTATCCCTAGTTGCCTCCAATCCTCAGTCACAACCTCAAATCTAATTCAGATCATCACCACGTTAAAATCTCCAAAATTCTACACTTCCAAGATTTGAGAGAAAAACTTAGAGGGAGAGAAAAAGAAACGCGGGAGAGAGTGTTTGTACCTGTTTCCTTTAGTTTCTAGGGTCTTCTTACTTAACTAAGCCTATCTCTTTGATAAAAGACCAAAATGCCCCTTAAGAATAACCTTATCCTTTAATGGCCCCAAGGGTAAAATCGTCGTTTGCCACATTTCTCGCTAACCCTCAAGTATTCCTATAAATTCCCAATTATTCCCGACATACCCACATAATCACTAAATAATTACCTGTCACCCGATATATCTCGAGTGCATACTACATTCCCAAAAATACCCCTAGGCTCACCCTGAGCCAGGCATTGACCCCATTGTGACTATTCTGCTAATCCGCTAACTAGGATCGTCTCAGACCACACATCTCAAATATATCCCCATAACACTGGGGGCTCACTCATAACACATACATAATTTCACTTATGCCCTCAACAGGCCAAAATTACAAACATGCCCCAATTTACAGAAATGGGCCCACATGCATATTTAATACAATAAACATGCATATCTAGTCACATTACCACAAAAATAATTTATATCACATAATCACACATATAATTCCAATTATGCCATCCAGGCACAGTAATCAAGGCACTGAGCCTTAATAACAAATTTGGGGTGTTACAATGAGATGCTCTGTCTGATCAACCCTTAAGTAAAATAACTTCTTTGACTAAACCTTTAATTCATTCTGCTTAACTAGTGCCATTCTTCATGATGTCTCTGATATTGGTTCTATCCCTGCCTTAATCCCGTAGCATACTCAATTCCTTGATGCGACAACGATCCCAACGAATCCTTGTAAACCCACCTGAAACCTCACTGGCCGATCCTGTTTTCATATGGTCTAACTGACATAACCCTAGTGGTACCTACCATAGTTGTTAAGCATCTCGTGAATGCAACCGGGTCCTTCCCTTTTAAACTCAGAAGTCACCATCCTTTCTTACAGTCCATAATTGTCCCTTATTCGGAAAACTAATCCATACTCAGGATCATATCAAAATCCTCATATAACCAACTCAATAAATTATTACTGCTAACTTTCTACCAGTAATACTATGATTGATCTCGTGGAAATTACTAGTTTCCCCTGGTAGACACAAAAATTCTGAACCCCATAGAGTAACAATCATACCGCATGTGCCACACATCTATGTCTCTTCTAAGAGATACATATTACCAGACTCATTCGACACAATATAATTGATCGGGAATGTTGGAAATTGTGCCCTGAAGGCATATGTAGTAGACATTGTTTTATGAAATAAATAAATGAATTGAATTTGTTATGCATATATTTTATGGACTATATTATTTTGTGATAATATTATGTAAATATCAGAAAAATTCCTAAGTTCATATATGTGATCTCAAACACGTATTGGTACGTGAGGATTGTGTTTGAGATAAATGAACTTGAATAGTTCGTAGTAAAATAAAGTTATGGAATCTTTAGATTAATGACTGCAAGTACGGTCCACTAGTATTATGAATACATGTGATCTAGATTCGGATCACTAGTTTGGTAGGACACTTTAGTGGAGGTGCTTTATATATTAGAGAATATATAGAACTGGACCAGATATGTTTATTAATACTTAGTTAAATACCGTTTCGAAGTATTAATTAAATATATCAACTGATGATCATATACAAATAAATCTTCATCCTGAAGTTACTATGAACTCCTATTTATGTTATATGAGTTCTTTGACTCACTTGTTAGGGTCTGTCAGAATGATCAGGCTTGAAACTTTTGTTTTGGGAACTCATTAATGTAGATGGCTGGGGACATAGTATACAGATATGGAATCTATGCCTTCTCGCAAGAGATTGAAGGATGGTTCTCTTAAGGGTTGACTTTTGGGACTGAAAGGTTATTGAGCTCAAATTCATAATTTAGTTATGAATTAACATTCACTAGTAAAGTCAATGGTACTTAAGGAAACAAGAGATAATTAAAAGGGTAAAACAGTAATTTTATTCCCGATTAATTATGAACCATTATTAGAGGGTCAATTTGTATGCAATGATTATATCAATGGATGCTTTATAATTATAAAGTACACAGTAAATGAAATGTCTATAATTACAAGAGTGCAGTCTCATATTTATAGTGGAATAATCATGAGATTAATAAATTAAGATTATTTAATTAAAGAGTTTAATTAATAATCTCAAATTTATTGGAGCTTGGAATTATAGGTCCATAGGTCCCCATAGCGGCTCTATCAATACTATTCAAGGTAAGAGTTGATATGAAGGGAAAAATAGTTTAAAGACATATTTAAGAAGAAATTTGTTCTTCAGGCCAAATATGCAATTATATGATAATAATGATTAATTAATTAATTACAAATTAGTTGTAGTTAACAAAATTAATTAATATTTAATTATTGTATAATTTTCAAAATTATAAATAATTAAATTAATTTCAAAATTTAATTAAATAATTATAATTAAGGCTATTTAGGATTTTCCCCCCCGAACTATTACATATACCAAATTGTGCCCCCTCAGTTTTTAAGCCCGTTAAAAATCCCCCCCGAACTATTGAGTGTGTTGAATTGTGAGACTTCCTTCCAGTTCCGTTCAATTTTCATAACAGAGCTGTGATCTAGCAATTACCCCTACCATGTGGCCTAACACATCAGTAATTGTTGATAAATTTATTGAAAAATAATACAAAAAAATAACCCTAGTTCTATATATAATGGTTTAGGGTCTTTGTTAAGAACATAGTTCTTCATGTGCAATCGACTTATTCAGTTTTTTTCTCTTAATCAGCACCAGCGAAGACCTTCATTTTTCATGGGCAGCCAGCAAATATGTCTTATTCCAGCAATTCAATCAATAGTGGTAGAAGGTATGAGGAAGAGCTTCAATTTAATAAACCCATTTGTGATTGTGGGTTCAAGTCTGTAATCCGCACTTCTTGGACAGTTGATAATTAAGGTAGAAGGTTTTATGGCTGCCCAAATTACAATGTTAGTTGTTAGTTAATTAATTTTCTTTTAAATGGGGTTATGACATTTTACAATATTGGTCCAGTGCCATTTTTTTTCTTTTTGTTTTGTAGAGAAATGTGAATGATGGTTGTCGGTTTCTTAGTGGATAGACCCAATACACGGTGTGTTATCCAAAAAGCAGGCATGGATGACGTGGCAGACATTTTTAACACATGGCTGACACCTGGCAAAGGTTCTGTTCGACCATCGACCAGGGGAATTCCCATGACACAACATTTGGATTTTATATACGACCAGCTTGGTCGTATACTCCGTATATTTTGAGATGATCTTGTGCAATTGTAATCATATCCGAGATTATCTCCCATGATTCCTGATTATTCTATTAATTAGGAAAGAATATTTGTAACAAATTCATGTAATCCTCCTTGAGCCTATAAATATAGAGAAATAGCTTAAGGAAGGGACTTTTGGCTGATTTGAGTTTATGCTTTACAAGAGAATTATAGCTATTATCTTTTGATTGTATTATTCATCCCTCTAAGGCTTGTGAAACTCGAAGAACCCTAGTTCTTTGATCACTCCTTTGAGAATCAATATCAATAACAGCTTAAGTGGACAAAGGTCATTACCAATTCGTGGGGTGGAACCACTATAATTCGTTGTGTCGTTTACTTTTCTTTCCATTAGATCTATTTCAATACTTTTTGTCACATCAAGCATTTGACTCCGTGTAAGTTGACCAAAACGAGGGTCAACATTCTGGTGCTTTCATTGAGAGCTTGAGACAAAGCGGTTGAAGTGCTAATGGCAAAGACAACAAGGAAGACTGGGCAGACTGCTGACGCTGCACCATCTTAACCTCCTCCTCCGAACATGGCTGAGAATGAGCCACACTTGGAGTTTGATGAGGAGGAACTGGACTCCAAAACTCTGAGAATTACTCTGGGAGTATTGCAAGATGAATTGGCCAATCTGAGGGCCAGTCAAGAAAGTGCCGCGGAGACCATGGCGCGACAGTAGCAAGAAATAGAGCGTCAGTGCTAAGAATTGAGTGAAAGACAGGCGGAGATGGACCGTCGTTAGAGGGAGGCTATGGCAGCCCTTGAAGCAGCCCCCCAATTGGCTAGGAGTCAGGCTGCACCTGCCTCGCAGCTTGACCAACCCTTGAATGGGCCACCTCAAAGAGGTCCCAATCCTAGTCCTCCGCTTTAGCCAACGAGCCCTCAAAGGCCGGAGCAGCCACCAATGTCTCAGGATGATGTCCCACCTAGGGACCCTGAGATGCAGCCTCCATCCCAGGCTGGTCGAGGCAATCCCCCATATCCAAGGCAGAATAGGGCTGGGCAGCAGCCCCGCAGCCCTAGACACCCGAGGGTTGAAGAGCTGCACCCACCGAGTAGGGGCAACGTCCTTCTGGCAACAGAAGGAACTCATAGACAGGCTCTGCGGTCAGGGGCCCCCCATGGCATGATAATGCACGGGGACCTACCGACCAGCATAGGCCTCCCCCTAACGCTCGGGAAGTTCCAGCCCAAGGAGGCAACCGAGGAGACAGTCGGTCCCATCATAGCCAATCGAGGTTCAGAGATGGCCATGGCTACAATGAGGCCGACTCAGGCAGAGGGAATGCTGGTCGGAGGAACGAGGAGAGAGGTGGAGGCAGAAGCCCACCACCTAGAGAAGACCAACAAGCAAGACATAATGCTGGGGGGAAGCCTAGACAAAACAACGTCTTTAGCCAGCTCGGAGCCAGCGAGCAATGGTGAAGAGACGACGATCTAAGGGATGTACTCAATGACCGCCGAGAATGGAACGACGAGTACATTCCCCCGGCACCAGAGGCCCCGAAAATTCCTGAAGCCGTTCAGGCCCAAATAGATGCCCTGAACTAAGTAGTGCAATAGCTGGTCGGGGAAAGAACGTCTCACATCGAGTACAACAGGAGAAGGGGCACTCCTTTCGTCCAGAGGATTGCTGTGGCAGAGACTCCCAGTAAGTTTAAAATGCCCACACTTCCGAACATTGATGGGTATGATGACCCGGTATCTCATGTTAACAAGTTTGAGATACAAATGGACATTCAGAAGGTGTCCGAAGACGGTCGATGCAGGGTCTTCCCTGCAACACTTTCTGATGCAGCACATGAGTGGTTCTTTAAGTTCCCTCCTGCAAGTATTTAACTTGGGAGATGTTCGTAAAGGAGTTTTATAGAAAATTCTATGCGGGTCGTGTGCACCCAACTGAGGCTAACCAGCTGGTCGAGATATGCCAGCAAGAAGGAGAACCACTGAAAGACTACGTCCAGCATTTCATGCGAGCCGCGGCTGGGGCCAAAACAGTGGGAGACGAAGGAAAAATGATGGTCCTAACTACAGGAGTTAGGCGCCGTACGCCTTTTTGGAGTAGCCTCAGGAAGCATGGGGTTAAAACTACCCAATAATTTTTGGATCGAGTTGATCGATACATCAAGCTCGAGGATGCAATTGCCAGCGAGGGAAAAACCCCAAATAAAGATAAGGGGATTGAAGACCCCGCCAAAGCCGCCAATGGGTCAAAACCCAACGGCAACGGCAAAGGCAAAGGCAATGGTAATGGCAACGACAAGAATGGGGGGAAGAGGCCCCATGACGAACCCTCTACCTCCGAGAGTAAGCGCGCTAAGGGAAATCATTATGAGCCAAGGTTCACCAACTACACTACCCTTGTCGATTCTCGAGCAGAGGTGTATCAGGCCACAAGTTCCAGTGTGCCTTACAAAAGACCCGCTGCCATCCGAAAGGATATTTCAAAAAGGGATACGACCAAGTTCTGTCATTTTCACAACGATTATGGACACGATACAAACGAGTGTAACCAGCTGAAGGATGAAATTGAGTTCCTTATTAGACAAGGACACTTGAGGAGATACGTTCGGGCCTCGGGAGCTTCCCAGTGAGAGGCTCAAGGTGGCAACAAGCAGGCGCCTACAAGCCAACGCTCACCACCTTTACAGCTTGACCCCGTGGCTGGCACCTTACTCACCATCTCCAAAGGCGAGGGAAAGATACGCTCAGACCCTACGTCACGACCAGGACATCGAGATGATGACTGTGGAGGATCGGGCATCAAAGAAGGCTTGGACAGAGGACGATGCAATAACCTTCTCTGATTGCGATGCCTAGCATGTCCGGTTCCCACATTCCGATCTGCTGGTCGTGGATGTTCAGATTGCCAACATGATGGTGAAAAGAGTACTGGTCGACATAGGAAGTTCAGTGAACATCCTGTATAAATCTTCGCTGGAATGGATGAAGTTGTCCATCAAGGACTTGGAGCCTTGCAACCAAAAAATTTATGGTTTCTCTAGTGAGGGACTCGCTCCAACAGGGTCAATCAAGCTTCCAGTAATAGCAGGTACTGCGCTCGCCACCAGGACATTACTCACTACTTTCATAGTAGTTGATTGTCCTTCGGCCTACAATGCTTTAATTGGAAGGCCAATATTGGTCGACCTTCGGGCCGTCACCTGTATATGGCACTTAGCCATGAAATTCCCAACAGACGCAGGGGTAGGACGCGTATTGGGAAACCAGAGGGAAGCAAGGGAGTGCTACAATGCCTCAATCACTAAGGCCAAGAAGGGTATGTCGAGGAGCACTCCCCCAGAAAAGTTGCAGATGGCCATTGATGTACAAGCCCAATCAGGTGATGAAGTCACCAAATAGGGTATTGCCCATAGTGAGGATAGAGACTTAGATCCTCGCTTTGGGGATTTTGAAGAAGATATAGGACCTATCGAGGATGTTGAGGAGGTCCGACTCGACAAAGAACATCCGACCAGAGTTGTAAAGGTCGGCAAAAATTTAGAAACAACAACTAAATATGCACTGGTGGAATTTTTGAGGAAGAACCAGGAAGTTTTCGCCTAGTCACATAAAGACATGGTTGGGATAGATCCTGCAGTCATCAGCCATGTTCTGAACGTTGACAAAAACTTTGCACCCGTGGAGCAAAAAAGAAGGTTGCTCGATAAAGACAGATCAAAAGCCTTGAAGGAGGAAGTTGAAAAACTAAAGGAGAATGGGTTCATCAGGGTGGAATTTTATCCATCATGGGTCTCTAATCCAGTACTTATTCCCAAGCCGAATGGAAAATGGCGAACCTGTGTGGATTTCACAGACCTTAATAAAGCCTGCCCCAAAGATTGCTTCCCACTCCCAAGGATCGACCAGCTGGTCGATGCAACTGCAGGCCATGAGATCCTCTCTTTCATGGATGCATACTCAGGATACAATCAGATTAGTATGCATCCCCCTGATGAGGATCACACTAGCTTTCAGACCGATACAGGGCTATACTGTTATAAAGTAATGCCCTTCGGATTGAAAAACACTGGTGCGACTTACCAACGACTAGTTAACCACATGTTTAAGGAGTTGATCGGGGTAAACATGGAGGTGTACGTTGATGACATGCTGGTAAAGTCTAAAAAGGTAGAGACATGTGAAGGATTTACAAGAGTGTTTCAATGTTCTGAACAAATATCAAATGAAGCTAAATCCTCTCAAGTGTTCCTTCGGAGTAGGATCAGGGAAGTTCTTGGGGTTCATCGTTAATTCGAGAGGAATAAAGGCTAATCCCAAAAAGATCAAGGCCCTGATCGATATGAAATTGCTAGTAAAGATCAAAGATGTGCAAAGTTTGACTGGAAGGATTGCCGCGCTCAATAGATTTATTTCAAAATCAACAAATAAGTGCGTCCCTTTCTTTAATCTACTTAGGGGCAACAAGAAGTTCGAGTGGACTGAAGACTGCGAACAGGCTTTCCAAGCCTTAAAAGCCCACATGGCACAGCCTCCCGTCTTATCAAAGCCTGTAGATGGGGAAACTTTGTTCATATACCTGGCGATCACCGAATATGTTGCTAGTGCGGTGTTAGTAAGAGAAGAAGAAGGCGTACAAAAGGCGGTGTATTATGTGAGTAAGAGGTTAATCGGGGCCGAATTGAGATATCCTCCCATTGAAAGATTAGCCTATTGTCTAATTTTGGCTTCAAGGAAGTTACGTCCTTACTTCCAAGCCCATCCAATCACAGTCTTTACTGACTAACCCCTTTGGAAAGTTTTGCAAAAGCCAGAGGCTGCTGGTCGTTTGTTGAAATGAGCAGTCGAACTCGGGTAGTTCGATATAACATACTCACTGCGAGCAGCAATAAAAGGACAAGTCTTGGCTGATTTCATTGCTGAATTCACTGAACTCCCAGACAGCGAGCAGGGTGAAAAGCCTGGTGCGCCTGAGAATCAAGTTGAAGCTCCTTCGTGGAAGCTATTCACAGATGGATCATCCAACGAATCTCACGCAGGAGCAGGAGTGATATTGATAACGCCAGAAGGGCATCGATTTCACTGCGCAATTAGGTTCGATTTCACTGCTTTGAACAACAAAGCTGAGTATGAAGCCTTACTCGCTGGGTTAAGGTTAGCCAAAGACATGAACATAAAAGTGCTGGATATTTGCAGTGATTCACAGCTGGTAGTGAATCAGGTCTTAGGGGAGTATCAAGCACGAGGCCTAAAATGGTGGCCTATCTGAACAAAACAAAAGATCTGTTGGCACAATTTGAGAAATATACCCTCTAGCAAATACCTCGAGATCAGAATTCAAACGCAGATGCCTTAGCCAAACTCGTGAGTGCAAAAGATGCTGACACTTTGAATATAGTGCCAGTCGAGCGGCTACACGCGCCAAGCATACGAGCAGACGAAACCAATATGGAGGTCCGGTTAGCAGATACGTGGATGGCACCATAATTGGAGTATCTCACGAGTGGTATACTACTAGCAGATAGAAACAAAGCCAGGACCCTTTAGAGACGGGCTGCTAGGTGTATCCTGGTCGATTGTATTCTATACCGAAGGGGATACTCAATGCCACTGCTCAGGTGTGTTACACCAGAAAAGGCTAAAGAGCTGATGAAGGAGGTACATGAAGGCTTCTGTGGAGACCATGCTGGGGGGCAAAGCTTATCAAAGAAGATTCTAAGGCTGGGTTATTTCTGGTCGACAATGAACGAAGACTCGATGGAGTTTGTGCGAAAATGTGATAAGTGTCAGAGATTTTCCAAGATCCCACAGGCACCTCCTAATGAGTTAAAGCAAATGCAAAGTCCATGGTCCTTCGCAGTATGGGGTATAGATTTAATCGGGTCCTTGCCAACAGGAAAAGGTGGGGTGAAATACGTAGTTGTGGCGGTCGACTACTTCACCAAATGGGCCGAGGCTGAACCACTCGCAACCATAACGACAAAGAAAGTACTTGATTTTGTCATCAAGAACATTGTTTGTCAGTATGGATTGCCAAGAAAGATTGTCTCAGACAATGGCACCCAGTTTGATAGTGACATGTTCACAGACTTCTGCGAAAGGCATGGCATCATCAAGAGCTTTTCTTCAGTTGCTCATCCGCAAGCAAATGGGCAAGTCGAAGCAGTAAATAAGACAGTGAAGGATACCCTGAAGAAAAGGCTCGAGGAAGCTAAAGGAGCATGGCCAGAACAGCTGCCTGAAGTACTCTGGTCGTATAGAACTTCTCACCGAACAGCAACAGGTCATACCCCATTTTCCTTAGCATACGGGTATGAAGCAATGTTGCCAGTCGAGTTAGATCCACCCTCACATCGAAGAATCACATACGACCAAGACCAAAATAGCCAACTGTTGATGGAGTCCCTAGACCTGATTGAGGAGAAACGAGAGAAAGCCCAAGTCCGAGTAGCTACGCACTAGCAAAAAGTCGCTCGATATTTTAACTCCAAAGTAAAAGAGAGAAAGTTCAACGTTGGAGACTTAGTACTTCGAAGAATTTTCTTAAACACCCGCGTCCAAGCTGTTGGAGTACTCAGACCAAATTGGGAAGGACCTTACCAGATTGAAGAAGTCCTTCATCCAGGCACTTACAAACTTGCACGCTTAAATGGAGATCTCGTTCCGCGTTATTGGAATGGAGAACACTTGCGCAAGTATTATCAGTAAACAATCCTTCTTAAAGGACTGGCTTGTATTAATTTTTACTTTTTACAAGTTTTGAAAAAGGGTTAGTCATGTTATATGGCTAATCGCTTATAAGTGTAAGATCTTTCAAAGATCACTCGTAAAGACATGTTTAGTCCATTTAAATACGAGAATTATAAGGGACTGTGCGCAATCAGTCATTCTTGCCAAACTTTGTAATTTTTTACAAGTATTTGTTCATTACGTGTGTTGTTTTGCTGTATTATAAGATTTACATTTTATATCGAGCAGTAATGTTCGTATAGGTTGTGGTCAAGGCAAGTGACCAAGGACCTAAAGCTCCTCAGTCACTTGGGGGGCATATAAGGTACATAGAAAGCAAAGCATACCAAGAGGTATGTAAACACATGAACAAAATAAGTGAAAGCATACTACGATACTTAGAGTATTTTTCAAAATTTATATTTTGTTAAATCAAGCCAAAGTACTATGCTAGGTTCGGTCATGCGAACATAAATTATAATAAAGAAGAAACATTATAATGTCAAAGGAATCCTTTTACACCGCGAGCAGTATTGCTCGGATGTAAATGTTAAATTAAAAGGTAAAGCTACCCATGCAGCAATAAAAAAGTAAACATTGTCTTAACATCATGAACTGTGGGTCATGTAAGGAAAAGAAAAGAAAATAAGTTAAAAACAGGCTAAGGAGCAGTAGGAGGATCCTGGGGAGCATTTTGGTTAACTGCGTCTTCTGTAGCTTCCCCTCCATCCATCCCCGTGGCCAGCAAAATCTCTGGGGAGGCAGGAACTCTGGCCCTTTCTTCGGCAGCCAGTCGAGCAGCACAGCGAGCCAACTCAGCTGTCCTGGCATCCTCTGGAAGGTACCCGAAGTTGGCACTTTGATTGTGTTTCCAGAAGTCATAGAAACATCAAAGTGTCGCATTCTTGTGCCTCTCCAGGTCCTTGGCATTCGTGAGCCTGAGTTGCTCCACTTGGCTCTTGAAGACAGCGATGCTCCTGCCCTTCGCAAGGTTTTCCTCCTGGAGCTTCTTGACTTCGCGCTAGTGGATTTGGCTGGCCTCCTGGTACTCATCTCTCTGTTTTTTGGCATTTTCCAAAGAGGTCTATTTCTCCACCAGGTCCACTGCCAAAGAATCCTTCTGCTGGGTTACCACCTCCAGCTCTCCCACGTGCCATGCCTCCGTGGCTTGAAGCACCTCCATTAGCTTCGCTTTCCTAGCACGGGACTGCTCGATGCTTGCACCCGTGCGGGCACAAGCAGCCGTCATGGTCAGCATTGCCTGCAATCAAAGAATAAGAGTTAGACTGACTTCAACAAGGAAAATCAAGACCATGATCACAAAAGAGAAGGAAGATTACTTACACTGGCCACTTCATTGAGGGCTCTATTAAGGATCTGGTCGACCCCCATTGTTTTTGCGTCAGCCATGGCCTCTTTGCAACGGTCATGCTTAAGGATGTGAGTAAGGCGATCCTTGGCTGACCTTAGGGAGCGGCCCGATAGTTTAGCCCCAGGGGAAACACCCTCATCTTGTTGGGCCTGTTTGGTAGGGGCCGAAGGTGAAGGAGTTGTGGCAGCAGGAGCAGGAGGAGGCGAAATTTCCTTCTCGACAGGAGCAGGAGGCTGGGCAGATGATTGGCCAGAGGGCCCATCCTTTGAAGGATCGATGGCTCGGTTCTTCTTGGCCAAAGGCACCTAACTGGACTCACCGCCATGTTTCCTGGTCGGTTTCCTCTTTCGGACCAAGGGAACCTCTTCCTCCTCCTGAGTGCTGTATAGATCGAAATGTTTGCAGAAGCCATTTTTGCAAAAGAGGTAAACATGCAGACAATAAGCTAAAAATAGATGACAAGTTATGTTGCATCAGAAAAGAAATAAAGAAAATTACAGAGTCAAATACCCGAGCTATTACTACTGCTCGCTATACTATTGACTCTACTAGTCATACACTCACTCTCTGGCATGAAGAAGTATAGCCTTAGGTTTGGAGCATATGTAAAATTGCCGTCCCCGTCGAATAAATGACAGGGAATTGGCAAGTTATCTAAGAGTGAAATAACAATACTGTTTTCGTCAGAGGACTTGTCTAAGTCTATGACAGGCTCGACTGCCTTTTGTTTTCCCTTACCTTAGGGGGCAGAAGACCTTTCTGCTGGGGGAGTGCCAACGGGTTCCCTGATTGTAATCCCAGTCGGTCTCCGTCGAGGAGGAGATGCTGGTGGTTGCTGCTCGGGATTTTCCTCGGCAGTGGAACTTCCTGCCGCGGGTTCCCTCACATCCTGGTAAAGGGCCATGAGGCCAGCTAGCCTCAAGTTGGCCTCGGTGACCAGAGACTTGACGCTCTTCTCAACGTCCGTCATGCTGGCCAGCATGGCAGACCTCAACACCATGTCTGGTGTTGGGTCTGGTCGCAACCATGGGCCTGAAAAACACAAGATGTTTCAGAAAAATGCAAGGAAAATTGCTAAGTAAAAACAACGACCAGTGGAAAAAGACATTTACCTCCTCGAGCGAAGGCCAGGTTATTCGCGACCATGTCAGGCGTAAGGAAATACTCATAACTGTATTTCCCCACGTTGGAAATGTGGGTGGTGTCACTCAGGAAGGTTCGGTTGGTCTCCTGGTGACAAAAATGAAAGAACCTTGTACCAGATTGTTGCGGGTTGGACTTAAGGTCAAAAAGATAATTGACCTCGTGGGGGGTAGGCTTTGGCCATTTCTTATGGTTGTAAAGGATATAGAGTGCAGCAAACATTCTATATCCATTGGGTGTAATTTGGAAGGGAGCGATACAAAAGTAGTTCGCCACCCCCTGGAAGAATGGATGGAGAGGAAGGGTAGCCCCAGCCTCTATGTGATACCTCGACTAGACGCTGTAAACGCCTCCAGGAAAATTTGCCCTCTGATCCGCAGTAAGGATTTTGAGGGTTACCCCAGTAAGGCCATACTTTCTGAAGTAGTTGGCTAGCATCCTGGGGGTTACTTGGCTGAGTGGGATACCACTCGACATCGGGAAGAACTGAATGCCGAGGGCGGGCCCTAACTTGGATATGAGGGTCAGGAACAATATTTTCTCGACCACTGGTCGAGGGAACCCCAGCCTGCGAGTCAGGCTGGGCTGGAGGATTTAAAGGGTTTTCAGGTTTTTTCTTCTTTTGGGCGGTGAACTTGACACGATCCATTCTAACTGGAGTTGGTTGAGGTCTGGAAGGAGAAATTCTAGAGAAAGGAATCTCGTGGATGCACTGGGCTGGCTGTTCTTCACCCTCGACCAGTTGCGCAAGTAGATCGTCGTCTATCGGCCTTTCACCTCCCCACAAATCTGGCATTAAAATCTGCGGACAGAAAAATGGGGAGGTGAGGATGAAGAGCCTAAAAAGTTGGTTAGAATAACGCTGCTCGTGTATAAAAGTCTAACTTTTATACAACAACATTTTAACGAAAACTAAATTTTTTATACGAACAGTTTGAAAAACAGATCAAAAGGTGAATGCAAAAAGTTTTTTCTGAAAAAGCTTTTTCAACTTTAGTAAGGGCAGGGAAAACCCAGTTTTTCAACTAGCATAAAAATCAAAATTTTACTTCGATTTACGTCCTAAATTTATGATCTCGACTATCAAACTGATTCATAACTCCTAAATGGAAAATATACACCACCATATCTATCATCACTCGACAAATGCCCTATTTCATGCATCTCTACCCAAGAACACGGTGCAATATCAGAACCTAAAAAACTAGCTTAAATCGGCATGCACAGTAAAGTAAAGGGTGCAAAAGTTCTGAAGCTAACCAATACGAAGATTGTGAAGTTCTGGAGAAATTCCGAGTGTAGGTGTGCGAATAGCCGATTCCTCGAACGACGAAGGATGGTCTTCAAAGAGATTCTGAGTTCTGACTTGGGGGTTCTTGGGAGAGTTATTGACAGAAAAATAGCTTGTAAAAGGTGAAAAGGAAGTTCTAGAAGCTATATATATCATCTGAGATATGGAAAAAGAGGTAATCATAAGTTCCCTTTTTTCAAGGCGTGGGGAAGAGTGATAGCCGTCAAAGGATTGCTTGGGAATCGAAAAGGCATGATTAGATGGGAGTAGGTCACTTTTTCCAAGGAGGCACGAACTACTCTGACAGATTTGGTGGGGTAATCGAAGAGTCGTTTTCCTAAAAGTTTATTTATTGCTGGTCATAATAAATAAACTTGGGGGGCAAATGTTATCCAAAAAGCAGGCGTGGATGACGTGGCAGACATTTTTAACACATGGCTGACACCTGGCAGAGGTTTTGTTCGACCATCGACCAGGGGAATTCCCCTGACACAGCATTTGGATTTTATATACGACCAGCTTGGTCGTATACTCCGTATATTTTGAGATGATCTTGTGTAATTGTAATCATATCCGAGATTATCTCCCATGATTCTTGATTATCCAATTAATTAGGAAAGAATATATGTAACAAATTCATGTAATCCTCCTTGAGCCTATAAATAGAGAGAAATAGCTCAAGGAAGGGACTTTTGGCTGATTTGAGTTTTTGCTTTACAAGAGAATTATAGCTATTATCTTTTGATTGTATTATTCATCTCTCTAAGGCTTGTGAAACTCGAAGAACCCTAGTTCTTTGATCACTCCTTTGAGAATCAATATCAATAATAACTTAAGTGGACGTAGGTCATTACCAATTTGTGGGGTCGAACCACTATAATTTGTTGTGTCATTTACTTTTCTTTCCATTAGATCTATTTCAATACTTTTTGTCACATCAAGCATTTGACTCCGTGTCAGTTGACTAAAATGAGGGTCAACACGGTGCAAGAAATAGGAATGATTTAGGAGGGTTGTTTAGAAGGTTGGAGGAGATTGAGGCTAATGTTAAGCAGCTGTTAATTTTGGTTGCAGAAAGAAATGAAGAAGTTGATAGAATGTTAAAGTTGTTGAAAAATGTTAAATTTGGTGTATGTATTTGTGTTGTAATATTTGCTTTTATTTTGTATTTGATCTTTGGCAGTGTTTGATATATGTAATAGGTAGTGATTGATATATGTAATGGGTAGCAATTATCATTTTGTTGTTATGACTAAAAGAAATGAATTTTTTTTGAATGGTTACTAATCTAGCAGTCTGTATCATTTGTTGTTATGAACTGTTAAAATAAGAACTCCAAACAATAATGTGAACTCATGATAGCACTTGTGCTTGAATAAGAAACATGTTTACAAAGAGTTCCATAAAGGCCTTTTACACAATCATCACAAACTAATCGAAATGGCAGACAAAAATTAAGAACCTTCTGAGATGCTGTACATAAACTAATCAATATGACAAATCTAAAATCTCAAAGTTCATGGTCATCCTTTACACAAACTAATCAAAATGGAAGACATGATTTGCTAATTTCCTTGCTGATACACATAAATGATACACATTCAAAATGGTGAAAAGCATCCCAGTATAAAAAAAAAGCATGCAGTGCTCATATTCATGGGTCATTGTACATTGATGCAACTCTCACTTTCTTCCTCAAAATGTTTCCACCTTTATCTTGCTTGTTTGCTGGTTTCATTCGAATAGATTGCTTGGCCTGAGCTTTATTCTGCAAAAATCAACAATTTAAGAGGTTATAAAGGTGTAAAAAACCAAGCTAATAATAATTGATGATTTCATAAGTTGTTTGAAGTACTTGAAACTGTTGAGTGGTTTCTTGTGCACTTGTTTTTTGGGTTGATGAGCTTACTAAATAATGAGGCATTGGATTATGGTTTCTTGCATAAGTTCCAGGATCTTTTGGTGGGTTCTTCTTAGCCTATAAAACAAGTTAAAGCAACCAAATCAACAACATTTATGTAATTTCAAAACCGAAATAGAAACAACATCATAAATAAATTAAAAAGAGCATACCGAGGTTTCTGCATTTCTTGCACATGTTCTAAAATTGTGCCCCTTTCCACCGCAGCCAGAACACTTAATTGTGATATATCTTATTTTCAATTTCTTTCCAGTAGCTGAAGTCATTTCATCAAGCTCCAATTTCCTTGATTTCTTTGGCCTACCTAGCTGTTTTTTGCAAATAGGGCTAACCATTGCAACCTTCCCACTTCTAGGCCACTCATCTTGATTTCTAATCGGAAAAATTTGGTGAGAGTAAGCCTTCATGTAGTATTCTTTCATGTACCACTTACTGACATACAACTCAGGATCTTGTTTATTATGCCAAATAGCAGCCACTGCATGACTACATGGAATGTTAGTAAGTTCCCATTTTCTACATGAACACACCCACATTTTCAAATCCATAGAGTACATGAACCCATACATGGTTTGGATCTGGTAAATCAAATCTCCTGACTTTGTGGGCAAGTGTGATCCAGCTTCAACCTTGATTTTTTCAAGAATGGTCACTATTTTTGGTGCAAGGTTAGAATTCCATGTGTTTGCAGTCTATCTATTTTTGGTCATTCTTTGCATCAAGTACATCCTGAGTTGCTCTAGCATTGAAAATATTGGTCTGTCTCTAGCAGCCAATATTGATTTTGTCCCATTAAAAGCCTCGCACATGTTATTCAATAGAATATCACATTTATGGTTAGTCCTAAAGTGTGATCTAGACCAATGTTTTGGACCTGCAGCAATCAACCACTCATAGGCTTCATTATTGATCTTTCTAATCTCTTCCATAACAGCTTCAAATCTTTGAATAGTTACTTCTCTAGCAACCTTCCATAACAGGTCTTTTAACGATTTTTCCTTGAACACCTTGATGAAATTTTTCTCCAAATGCCTAGCACAATGTCTATGCTCAGCTTCAGGTATCCCTTCTTCCCACATCCCCTTCAAAGCTTGTTCCAATCCTTTTTGTTTGTCTGTGATAAAGGTCCAGTGGTTAGAGTTGTCAATTTTCAAGTCTATCCTTAGCAGGTTCACAAACCAACTCCAAGAGTCTTTATTTTCTATTTCTACCATAGCAAAGGCAACAGGAAACATTTGGTTGTTTCCATCTACACCAACTGCTATTAGTAGCTGTCCTGGATGTACACCTTTAATATGGCACCCATCTAAACCAATGACAGGTCTACATCCTCCATTGAAACCATCTCTCAACCCAGAATAACATATGTACATCCTCTTAAACCGTGGCACCCCATTTTCTACCATTTCTGTCAGAAACTCAACTGTTGAACCCCTATTAGTTGACTTAATTTCCTCTGCATAGTCCCAAAGAGTAGCATATTGTTCCTCATAGCTCCCTTCAATGCTTTTTTGTTGCAATCAGCCGAGCTCTATAGGCTTTATCCCTTGATATTTCAAGCACATGGTCCTTACTAACCTTGTGCATAAATGTGGAAACACCTATCTTTTCATTAATCTTGAACTCTTCCAAGTATTTGTCACTCAACCACTGGGAAGTTGCAAACCAGTTATTATTTGTCCTAGAGCACTTGTGTTCAGCTTCATATGTTTTGATGACAAAAGTGGGGGTGTCATCAACCTTAGATGCAAAACACACCCAAGGGCAGTTAACACCCTTACATTGTGCCCTGACTCTATGTGGATCATTCCTCTTAAACCATATATCCTTTCCATTTTTTATTGCATATTCCCTTATTGCTTGCTTAAACACTTTTCCTGATGGAAAGGATAATCCCAATTTAAAGGTTGGTTTGGCCATGTCAGTTGCTGCTACAAACTCAGGCAAATCAGGTAGTTTCACTTTTTTAAATCTTTTCTTTCCTTTGTGGAACTCACTACCATCATTCCCATCACTCTCATCCTCAGTTGAGCTATCACGTGCACCCATTTCATTGTCAGATTCCACCATACCCCCATCTCCTACATTAATTTCTATAGGCCTTTTTCCCTTACTTAGCAAATGTTGTTCGGCCATTTGGTCGACATCCATTCCATCATCATCCTGTACATACTCCGGGTCTCCTTCATAATCATCAGTTTCAACATCACTTTCTTTAGTACTGTCATCCCCAGCTTCAGATTCATTTCTAACTACACCCTCATCACCAAACTAAGTTGTGTCATCGGCCAAATGAGGAGCATTTTCTGTCAAGTGTTCCCCTACCAAATCAGCTGCATTTCTTGTCAAGTTTTCCTCTACCAAATCAGGCCAACCAAAAAGAGGCCCAACATCATCTTGAGCACTTTCTCTCAATTTCTCCTTTACTAAACCAGGCCCAAACTGAGTTGTTTCATTAACCAAATCTGGCCTACCAAAAAGAGGCCCAACATCATCATTTTGATTACCTAAAGCAGGCCCAACATTAACCCCAACACTTCCCAGATTAGACCTATTCAAACTAATGTCATGTTCTACATTTTGGATCAAGTTTTCCTCACCCAAACCAGAACCAAGTTCATCATTTTCAACACCCAAACTAGGTCCCACACTAACCCCACTCACTAAATCAATTCCAGTAACAACATAAGCTTGAGTTTCATTTAATTCAATTTGACTAAAAAAGCAGTCAACCACTTGATTAATCTTAACAGAAGCACTAACTCTCTTAAGTAACACAGTGTCACTGCTTACACACTCCAGTGTCTTACAATTTGCCCACTTAAAATAATAACCAATTGAAGCAGGATCCAAGTAACCTAAATCCCTTGCCATCCCATGTAATTCAAATATGCTCATAGTGTCGACACTACAGTGATGCACATGATTAACCATCCCACAAATATAAGTACTAGGAAGGTTACCCATGTACTTTATTTCTCCTTTGTGATGCACCTTGAGAGTGAATGTAGAAGATGTTGGCTCTGCACAATAAAAAAACAAAATATAATATGTTAATCTGTCAAAACTAAGCAATTAGTGGTCTCAAAAAAACTTTGTACTTATTTAATAAATGGAATCTTGACCAAGTTAAAGCACACACACACCAATACCCCACCACAATCACCCATCAAAAGTCTTAAACAATTTCACTATACCTGCACCTTGACTACAAAAGGACAAAATTACAGTCGGACCCAACATCACTAAAATGACCAAAAACACCTATTTCTATGTGTATAAATAACCTAAAGCATAAGCATAAGAATTTATTTTTGGAACTATAGCAACCCATCGCCTTGTTCATATAACATTTTTGGGAAAGGAAAATGCCGAAACAAAGGAGAAAATGAAACGAAGGAAAAAAAACTTACCATAAAATGGAATCGCATCCTCACTTGTCTGCTTTGGGTAGCCTTTCTTTCTTCCAGCACGAACCTTCTTCCTCCCCATTATCGTCGACCCAACACTCACAATTCTACACACTACAAATTTCCCCAAATGACAACCCTATTTTCCTCCCCAGACTTATCTGATCCAATCGATTTTCCCTCCTAAAAATTCCCACATCACCAGCCATAGGTGGTCTAAGTGCAAGCCACGTCACATGAAAAAAATGCCAGATCACTGCTCCGTTATGAAAATTGAACGAAACTGGAAGGAAGTCTCACAATTCAACATACTCAATAGTTCGGGGGGAATTTTTAACGGGCTTAAAAACTGAGGGGGCACGATTTGGTATATGTAATAGTTCGGGGGGGAAAAAAATCCTAAATAGCCATTAATTAATTATAATTTTTGAAATTATAATGAATTAAATATTTATTTTCGAAAATATTGGATTTAATTAATTGGTAGAATTAATTAAATATCTTTATTTGAGTGAGAGATAATAATCTGATAAGTTCAAATTGGATTTGAATTTAAAAGATTAATATTTATTCAAATAATTAATTATATTTGATAATTAGTTAAAAAGACAATTAATTTAAATTTGAATTAGTTATGAGGTTGTTAGATCTTATCTGACAAAGAAGTTTGAATAAATAATTAAATAAAAATTGAAAAAAACCAACATCCCTAAAAATAGGGATGCTACATGTGCACACACAGTCTGTAGGGCTATTTTTCAAGGATAGGATTTTCATTTTTATTTATTTAATTAATTAAATAATGGATAATTCAAAAAATTCGTTTTTGGATTTTTTCATTAATAAAATAATTAATTAATTAAAAAAATAAATTGTAAGTTGGTTACAGATTTATTTTTTAAATTTGAATATTTTCTTTTAAGTATGACTAATCAGAAAATATTCCGATATCTGAGGCAACTCAGAAGATTCGCTCTGTGAAAAATAGAACGATAGTTTTCTCTCCCTGAAAAATAAAGAACCAATTCTCAGGCCTATTCTCTTGATCTCATGTGTTGAGTACATCAAGTAGAATCACAAAATAAACTATCCTTCATTCTCTAAGTGCCCACACACTTCTTGAGGTGTAGAGAACGCTTTGGAAGATCTTGGTGTGAGTACGTGGGAGCAGCCTGGATAGGAAGATCGTTCTTATTACGAAAAGATAGCAAGGACACTTGATAGGCTTCAAGATGTATGATTTCTACTCTTAATTTGCTTATGATTAATGTATGTATACTAATGGATCCGCATATTTAAAGGTAGTCTAAATATGTTACAAAAATTTTGTTGTACACTGGGCCAACCCCACCACCATTCCACTGCGTATTCGGAAACTCGTTCCTAACAAGGAACTAGAAAGCTGACATGCCGCCTCTAAGGAACCGACCTCAGGCTCTAAATGCGTTGAGACGAATACTCGCGCTGGGGTCGAGCTATCTGCACTCCTTGGTTCTCCCTTCTTTAATCTTCGACAATCCTTCTTGAAATGCCCAACCATTCCACATAGAAAACATGCCTTCGCTCAGCATTCTCCCAGATGGCTTCTCTTGCCCTGGCGACCACCCTGAATACTATGACTCCTCTTGTCAAGACCAGAAGTAGTAGAACTGTCAGGGGTCTTTCTTTTTTGGTTATTGGGGCCTCCACCCCTACCTGATCCCACAAATGGGGATACCATTGCCTGAGCTTCATGCCCTACGACACTCTCACTCCATATCCCATTTTCTGCGTCCTCTATAGCAAGGGCCCTGAGTGTAGGTAGAAATCTCATGTACTGGAGCGATCCTAATGCTTTGGGCCATCCCAGAGTTCAATCCTTGAATGAATCACTCCATACGGGCCACATCAGTTGGTACCAAATCAAAAGCGAATTTGGCCAACCCATCAAATTCACTGACATACTCTGTCACTATCTTACTACCCTGAACCCAGTTCATAAAATCATTGGTCTTCGCAATTCGATCTGCATCATAGTAGTACCTCTCATTGCACCATTTTCTGAATTCCTCCCAACACATAATGACAACATTCTAGATCTGGGATACCACTTCACACCACATTCGGGCATCCTCACATAGCATGTATGTGGCAGAAGCCACTCTATCATTGCCTACAACTCCCATATAGTCAAGGATGGAGCTAATCATGCCCATATACTGTTTAGCTTTGAACGGATCTAAGCCTCCTTCAAAAACTTGAGGATAATGCTTCTGGAATCTTTCATACAATAATTACCATCTGTTTCCACCCTCAGGTTGAACCGAAACTGGTGCCATTGTTGTCAAAACATACGGAGCAGTGTTCTCTTAAGGAAACCCACTGTATCAACCATCTAATCTTTTCCTCCTCCTTATGAAACCTTTCTTGCATGCTAGCAAACATCTACTACCAATTCCAGGGGGCAGATGGAGGGTTCTGGCCCCAACTATCATCCGCAACCACGACATTAAAAATGCCTTGTTCAATTGATTACCTTGGATACATAGCTTCCGAATCTGTCCGCAGTCAATGAATTAACCTATCGGGCATGATATTCATATCCATAACTATTCCATAAGTAGGGCCAAACAACATAATAGCCACATACAATATGCATACCAAGACACAATTCTATAACGTTCATGCATCAATTATCAAGTCTTACTCCCACAAAATACATCTATATACATCATGCTCTCTATTCTAGCATGGAAATAAGGCATATAGGTTCAATTTAAGCAATTAAAAACATAGCCACGTTATTAGATACCAAACTGTGAGCCAAGCTTATCTTTAGCTGTGAGTGTACATGCCTACCTAGTCTTCAGGAACCCTTAAACCTAGACCGCTATGATACCAAGTTGTAACGCCCTGGTTAGCCAAGACCATTACACTGTGTGTTTAAAATAGTGCTTAACTCGCTAAGCTATTCATTTGGACTTAAATGTGTAATTAAAGACTAAATCAAGGTTAGTTATTAAAAAATTTATTCAACGAAGTAATTATTTTTCATTAAAATATTAAGTTTATACATGGGATCCCAAAAAGTGGTTACAGACAGATAAAAGACAAATAGAATACAAATTAGTCGTCCTAAGTGCCAAACAGGGTTCAACCCTAATTCCTCCCAGGCTATCCCGGCCGTGGCAGTCGAGTAGGCTGCATGTGTACACACCGCCCCTGAAGCTCTCAAACTCATGGGTGGTCCGGCTTACCCTTTCCCTTACCTGCACTACATAGCACCTGTGAGCCAAGGCTTAGCAAGAAAACTTAAATCAACAAGTAAAAATGAACAATAATAAACTTAAATCAATCAATTCAGTCAGCAAGAAGATAAATGCAATAAGCTTAGCAATGATATTCTGTTCAATCAAACACAACATCCAATCTCCACAATCAATACAGTTAGTTAAGCGTAATCAACACTTCTATTTATTTGAATAACGTCCAGGCTCGGCGCCCTTAGGACGAGTCCTTTCGTCTTATAGCCAACCCTGACACAATTAGGCCAGGTTGTGTTTCGTACTCTTGCTATCTGCCCCGACACCCTTAGGTCGGCCTTCAGAATAGATAGAATCACATATATATTGCACAACACGCAATCAGATGCAACATATACAAGCATGCCCTACCAGATATTCTCAAATACAATTATAGCCATATTCACATTTATTAACAGGGGTCCAAGCCCCGATCATAACCCGGGTGCATTTTTCTTACCTCGAGTCCTGAGCTAAAACTATAAATCGATCCCGAGCACGATCCCTAATCCCAAGCCTCTAAGGTATAACCTAGTCACAATATAATAATGGATAACCATCAAGCACCTAGACTATTTAAGAGTTTCAAGGTATAATTCTAGCCTTCGGGATCTCGAATTCTACTAAACTAGGTAGTAGAATCCTTCCTGAGACTTTCGGTTTGAGTTCCCGATCTTAAAATCCTTAATTGGCCAGTGTTCTCTATTTGAGCCGCGATGCCCCTAGTAAGCACCGCGACCCTCTACAAGTCAGAGGTCCTGAGCCCTCATTTTCCTAGACAGGCGCTGCGGTGCAACCCACTAGCTAAGTCAGAAATAATAATAACCAAGTTGATCCTCCCACTTGAGCTAAGAATGATGTCAGCCCACCTATTCCACATGGTAAGAGAGATGATGAGCTTGTTTGGTGCAATAATAAGGATAAAGATTGTCGATAAAATTCCATGTAAATGTGGGTACACTCTTAGCTAGAAATGGTATCTTTGGGCACCAAGATGAAAGGATAGATCGAGCAGGACCAGGCTCGATATATTCGCCACTGATAGAATAATGCTAAAAATGGGATTGGCAAAAGCAAGGTGGCTAAGTAGTCTATGCAAGAGAGTGTTGGAATATGTACCCTTAAAGCATAGTACAATATGTTGGTATTAAAAGTGTAAATCAGAGTTACGCAGTGGAATTGAGTCTTTTTTAAAAAGTTATTAATACCAGGCAGAATAATCATATTTATATATATTAAATCACATACAAATAGATTAGAGATTCCTCTTGAAGCCTATCAAGAATCCACGAATCTTTTTGTATAAATCAACGATCTTCCTATCTAGATTCTGAAAGCTCACACCTTGATCTTCCAGACCAATCCTCAAACACACAAGGACGTGTGCACTACTACAAAATAGACTTTTCTCCACAGTTTTTTTCCCTTAATACACTGTGGTTTTTTTCCTTGATGGGAATCGTAGAGAAATGTTTAAAAAAACACAGTGAAAAGGCATCATTTTCTCTGTGGTCTTTAAGAAAAAAAACGCAGAGAAAACATTTATATATATATATTTGTAATTATAATTTTTTTTTTTTCATATATATTTTGATTTTGGATTATTTTTATATATAATTATTTTATTTTGATATATATATATTTTAATATAAAATAACATATTATTATACGCCTAATTTTATAAATTATTATCTAAATAAACATAATGTATAAATTAAAATTAAGAAAAACATTCACATATCATTACTAATTAAAAGATGCCATTTATATATAAATAAGTTGTTTGTGTATACATACAAATAACATTTAACATATAAGTCAATTTAGTAAGTTACACATAAGAAAAATTAGACTTCATAAATAAATGACATTAATCTTGCTAACCAATCACTTTGTAGTGGGAGTAGGTCATCCTTGACATTGAATTCCTTTTTGTCAAACCACTGCAAAATTGACAAGTAAAAATAAATTAGATGATTAAATACTATATATAGTTTTTCTTAAACAAAAAAAAGTATAAAATATAACATACTTTCTTCTTGATAACTTCTGCCAGATTTGATGCATTTACAAGATCATAAATATATCTTAATACATAAAAACCACATTCATGACTTTCGGGCGGTCTTGGACAAGAACCTCTTGCCAGTTTTGTAAATTATCCAATGTATTCATTTCCCGAACATTGTATGTATGTTCTACAAAAATTTAAATTAATTATTTATTTATTATTTATACTCTCAACTCAAAAAATTAAGGTTGAATATATTAAAATTGAAAAACTTACTTTTCCATATCCTCATTTATTATTGGTGGAGTTTTATGATTTTTCAATGTGTTCAGAATTATGGTTGTCCCTTGCATCATCACAAGCACCAACATCCAATGTCGGCTAAAATAATAATAAATTATAATTATTATATGATTAAAAGACAAAGATAGTAGTGATAATATTGTAGGTAGTTCATTCTTACTTAACAATCCAAGGAAAGAAATATATTTAGCCTCATCTATCCATAGTCATCATCCATTTGGCTATAAGCCACCGTATTATTTTTACTATCATCATTACCAATAGAAAGATATTCGATGTCAAAAATTTTGTATAGCTGTCGTGAATTTGGGTGCATGCTTTCCCAAATGCATCTGTAGAATCAATCACACATATTATATATTAAAAAAAAATTCAATTAATAATAGAAAATATCATAAAAAAATTGGGCAGAGTTTCCTCTGTTTCTATAACATATCCCAAATTATTAGTACCTATAAATTCAATTAAAACTAAACATAATAATCAACATGCATAATTTTGTCCAAAAACCAGCACTACACACTGAATTCACAGAACCTACTTCACTAAGACACATATGTTCTCAACCTTCTGTTATCTCCACAATACACAATTTCATCTCAAAACCTACTTCATTACGAATGAATATCTAATATATTCAAACTCCCCTAAAAATAGTTTGTTATCATAGAACAGATTGAGTTCAAGTTGAATTGATTCATACCTCATACCAAACAGCATAGCTGAGGATCCAATATGATCCATTGAGGCTGCTTGATAAACGTCTTCTGAGGTGATAAAGATTGTCTCGCGATCTTCTATAAACTCCGAGTCAACGGGAACTTGTACAACCCCATCGGATCCTTTAATGGAATAGTACACCCTCACTATAAATTTTAGACTAACATCAATTCTCTTCCATTCATCATAAGTTAACCATTTTGAAGGTTTTGATTGAGCTCCTTCAGCGGGGACAACTACGTGAGATCCAGTTGATGATAAATGTGGGCTTGGTGATAGAGATTTACGTTTAGATGTCAATGGGGCCTATATAATATCATTTAACATATCAATACAATGTACCCATGTAAAAATAGAATTTAAAAATCTGAGCAAAATAATTTTATACTTGATCAGTCACGATTAAATGTTTTGGCCAAGGAATGAATGTGTCTCGTGCGTCCCCAACATATTGTATGTTACCAAAGGGAATTGGGATCTCAAATTCTTCTTGTAAGACATCTATAAGCCAAACACTCACAATTGAATCATCAAGTATAACTCCATGGATGGTCATTTGACTACCCAAGTTTGGTACAATGATGATGCCCTTAGCCACTACATTGTCAATATTATTGGAACACAATTGCACTTCATAGCTAGGGGATCGCGGGGACTCATAAATTGAACAATCATCTTCATCAAAAGGATCCCTATGCTTTGGGGGACAGGTGTATAGACTTGACTGAAGACTTCCTCAGCGGTTTGGGGGACAAGTGGATAGAGTTGATGAAAATAATCATATGCATCGTAGGTGGCAGGTCGATAGACTTTATCATTTGGATTCTCATAGCATTGGACTTCGTTATCATTTGGATTCTCATAGTGTTGTCCTTTATTATAGCATTTCTCACCACCGTTTTCCTCATTGTATTCCTCATTTCAAGTTAATTCCTCTTCTGCCATATGTCATGACTGTCATAACTTTTAGCCGAGCAATCTCCTCTTTTGTAGTCATTTTCCTCGGGTTTTTTTACAAAGATTTTGGAGACTTTCGCAGTGACCTACAAAATAATCAACCAAGTAAATCAATGAATCAAGCTAAATAATTCTTAAAATAAAACAACTATTATGAAGTATCATACTCCCCATCTCGGACACGACCTGAGTGTTCCAGTGTCCCTAATGCTTCTGCAACTATACTTACTCCACTATTTTGAACCAGTCCAGCATCATCTCTTGACTTAGTATGAAATCGTTTTCTTGCGACAATGTAAGCTTGGTGTTTTATTACATCAATGCTTGCTCCAAGAGATATGCGCTTCAACTTAATCAACACTCCATGATTTTGCTCTCCCAACTTCGTTAAAATTGTATTCTTTAGCCACTGGCAAAATGTTTTATTATGCTCATCTATAACCTATTTCTGTTTATTTTAACCTTATTTGGAATCATCGATTGTAATAACTCCATGTGATCACTAAAACAGAATAAAGAGTACAAACAAGTTTAAATAACAAAAGTAAAATCACTACTCTAATACATATGATTGAAATGTATTCTCTTTAAAATAAATTACTTACATTATATATGATTGAATCTTGGGATTATTTTGCATCACAACTAATTGAGCTTGATCTAATTCTGTCTTAGATATGGTGATCATTGTTCTGTTCCCTCGTAGTCCTTAATCAACCCCATTGGAGTTATTTCGTGGTTTTCTGACTCTGATTGCCTCAACCCCACTCATGTATTCTGAGCAAAATTCCACTGCCTCTTCTGATATATAACATTCAACCATACTAGCTTCAGGACGATAGTGATTACACATATAATCTTTCAACACATTCATATTCCTTTCAAATGGATACACCCATCTCGCCCAAACTGGTCCACACAACTTGGCTTCCCTTACTAGTTGAACCATTAAATGTATCATAATGTCAAAGAAGGATGGCAGAAAAAATATTTCAAGGTTGCATAGAGTTTCCACTATCTTACCGTGCAATGCATCCAATTTTTTCATTTCTAATTCTTTTCCGCATAAATGATTGAAAAATATGCAAACATTTATCATACAATCTCGAATTTTTTTGGTAAGACTGACCGGATGGAAATCAGAAGTAAGTGTTGCATTAACATATGATAGTCATGTGATTTCATACCGATTAACTTCAAATCCCCCATGGATACCAAGTTTCGAATGTTGGAAGAATATCCATCAGACACTTTCATCTTTGCAAATGATTTACATATGGGTTTTTTCTCTTCTCTGGACAACGTGAAGCAAGAAAAAGGTAAATATGTGCGTTTACCTTTCTCTTCAGGTGCCAAATAAGTTCTTATACCCATTTTAACAAGATCTAAACAACTAGTTAGACCATCCTTAGTTTTACCGGGAACATCAAGTAATGTACCTATAATACTTTCACACATTTTTTTCTATGTGCATGACATCCAAAGTAAATTTTTCCAGTAAGGAAGACGAAAAAAATTGATTTCCTTTGGAAACATCCATTTACTTTCTTATTTTTCTTAAAATTTTCGTACTTGAAATAAACTTTCTCTACTTCTTTAAGAATTTTTTGCCCCGGTAGTGGAAAAGGAGCAACACCTTGTTCTTTATTACCATCAAATGCTTTTTTTTCCTATGACGTTGATCTAGGGGCAAGTATCGTCTATGACCCATATAACACATTTTGTGCCCATTCAGCAGATGAAGAGCCCATGTGTTAGTGCAACATATTGGGCATCCTTAGTAACCTTTTGTGCTTAACCCTGATAGATTACCATAAGTTGGGAAATCATTATTAGTCCACAACAATACAACTTTTAAGTTAAAGACTTATTTCTTAAAACTATCATATTCCTTAACACCATTTTCATACAAATCTTTCAAATCATCAATTAATGGTGCCAAATTAACATCTACATCGTGTCCCGGTTGTTTTGGGCTTGAAATCATTAACGCGATCATCAAAGACTTCCTTCTCATCACTAACCACGTAGGAAGATTGTACATAACAAGGAAGATAGGCCACAAACTATGTCTACTACTTAGAAATTTATGTGGGTTTACACCATCGACAACTAGACCTAGACGAAGATGTCTTGCTTTAGTTTAAAATTCTTTCTAGGCTAATGTGTCTCAATCTTAGATGCCATAAATTTGTTTCACTATGGGAATATATATTTTGACATTTAATGGATCTAGGGTTATCAACATTAACATTTATGTGTCGTATACATATCGATTTTTAACATTTAATCTATATAGCCCATTATTGGATTTGGCATGACAAATATTAATACCGTTTCTTGAAATAACAATCGAATTATTATTCAACAAAATATCAAACTCTTGTTCATGCAATAAAGAGACAAATACTAAGTTTCTAGATAATCTAGGAATAAAATAAACATTGTCTAATAAAATAAATTTATTATTTTCAAATTCTAAACGGGCTATGCCAATTGCTTTGGTTGAGACAATTTGTCCACTATCTACTTTCATCATCATTCCCTTATCAGCAAGCTCCCTTGAAAAACTAAGCGCCTGAAAAGAAAACCAAACATGATTAGTGGCGGTAGAATCAATAATCCAAGATGAGAAGTCATCTTCCACTAAACAGGTTTCTAAAACAAGTAATTCAAATTTACCTTTATTCTTTTCTTTTAATTCAGAGAGATACTTGGTACAGTATCTCTTTCAGTGACCATCAACTCCACAATGAAAATATTTTCCTTTGGGTTCCTTTTTGGAGTCAAATTTCTTGTATTTCTTGTTCTCCTTGCTCTTAGGTGACTCCTTATGCTTCTTTGTTTGTTTACCTTTTCCCGTTCCATTTGAGCCCTTCCTCTTTTTTCCATTTGAGGAAGTTGATGGTTTAGAATCAGCAAAATTTGCTTATTTTGATTTTGGATTACTCTTATTGAGCAATTCAAAGGCCTTGTTCATAACATAGTTGGCAGTAAATGCAGAGAAGGACAATGAAAGTGATTCTAGTATCACACTCACTTGCATCCTTTCATGAATAGTGGCTCCATGGATTTCCACATCATACATTGTGTGAACCATGTTCAAAACATGTTCTCTAATAGAGACACCCTTTTTCATTTTTATGTTCATGTAGGTTCTAGTAGCCTCATGTCTGCATTGATCAGACTGCTGCCCAAACAGAGCTTGAAGAGACACCCATATTTCAAAAGCAGTCTCAAAGTTCTCATGCTTCTTTGTTAGAACATCTGGCATGTTTGCAAGCATGAGACACTTAGCTTTGTTGTTTGATGATATTCAGTTATCATACTTATCTTTGGCAGTTTTTGGAGTAGTAGCAGCAGGGACTTCAGGAAATTTCTCAGTCAAGACAAACTTGTGACTTTAAAACATTAGTACTATATTCATATAGGATTTCCATTTCATATAGTTATCACCAGTGAGTTTTTCATTAGCAAGTAATGCAGTTACAGGGTTGGAATTTGTCATTTTTGCTATAAATAAATAAATGTTGAACTTAACATATATCATAAATATCACTATATGATTTTGGAATAGTAAACGTGATGCATGAATGCAATACCTTAAAAGAACACATAAAATTTTTATTACTAAACCGCGATAAATTAATTTAGCAATTAATGGATCAAGCTTAGGGAAGGTAAGACTAATTATAAATTGACTTTGAGACATTCCCAAATTCATAAGTGAAGACTTAAAAATTAACTATTTTTTCTTTTGACTTATGAACAACCACAACTTTGGTTAAGGTAAACTAGTCCACTCGAAAGCACAATTAAACCTATGTGAGTGTAGCCCATTAGTATCAGACAAACAATTTAACTCAAGAGTGTGCCTTAGGGTCAGTAAAACATGAAATACATCACTTCTAAGCCTATCCATAAAGGAAGTTAACCTTGAAAACAACATGTTCAAACATCTTCCTTAGGGGGACACAACAGAGTTGCCTCAAGGCCAATCCCATGTTCAACCGGTGTTAACCAATTAATGGAGACCGTAGGAGTTATTGTCATATCTCATTCTCTCATTCATTATATTGAAATATGCGTTTTATCAAAACATTATATGCTTTTTAATTAAGTTATATTAATATGATTAATGTAAATAATGATATTCTAATTAATTACTAATCCAATTAAGCATGTACGCCCTAAACATCCACGGGTTATTAGCGAGCTGGAAAATGGAAAAATTCTATCCGCCACGTGGAAGCCTCCTACCCGGAGCTGCTGTTACGAGTCTCCACCTCTTTAGCCCGAGCTAGTCAAAGGGTTAGTAAGAATACTCGAAGGCATCAGGTCAGCAGTGTGGACACCATGAGCTGGAACTACATTAAAGCTCGAGGTGTGGCATATAACTGACACCCCCGACCATTTATGAAGTCAACCACGCAATGTAAACATGCGCATATCAGACATCACGTGTCTACTCCATTCCTGAATTCTCGGACACACAGCATAGATGTGCGTGTTCAGGCACCCCACGACTGGTTTGGGCCATGTGGCCCATTATCCCCCTTACCTATTGATTAGACAACACTTCATTGTCAGGTTTTAGGAATTAATCATAAGTGTCACAGAGGTGACATGATGGGTAAGAAGGTCACGGGATGACCCCCTTTACCAACACCCAAGTATCCTCTCCCTATAAATATGGACACCCTGGGCGTTGCAAAGGGTTGGCGTCTAGCTTGTAAAGAAACACCTTGTAAGGAATACCTGAGATATATCAATAATACTGGCTGGTGGACTAGAGGGATTTTAACCTTTGAAACACCTAAAAGGAAAGGAGTTATAACCTTCCCTCTATACTATTTTCACAAGTTTGGAATATAAATATTTACATATTACGGTTCATTATCTAGCACTAATCCATCCCGTTTATTCGTATAATTATCTGTTGCCGAAGAACCGCGTCAACAGTTTGGTGCTTTCATTGAGAGAATTTAGATTGGTGCTATTGTAGAAACCCAACCATGTTGGTTACTCGCTCGAGGCATGGTAATGAAGCAGATCAACGTGATGGGCAGGAGGCCCACCATGCCGCCATATCCGATGAGCAAAACCCCGAGGTTCAACAGCGACCGGGAAAGCAGCCAATGGGCCAGGGCGACACTGGAAGTTTGGCTCCTCGGCCGCCAAATCCGAACCCAAATTTCTACATGGCGATAGAAATGGAAAATGCACAGTTGAGAAGTCAGCTGTCAAAAGCAAACAAGCAAATCGAAGAGGTCTTGGCCCGATTACCCCCTCTTACAATCAACTCTAACGTCAGAAAGAGGCATAGTGGGACTCATAAGTCCCGCCAGGGTAACCGGTCTAGGCCCAGTCGGTCGGTCGAAACCTCGACTTCGAATTCTACTCCTACGTCACACCACCAGGAAACTGTGTTTGAGGAACTTCCTAGGGTCGATCAGCAATTCAGCCGATCGGTCCGGACCTCAAATCCTAGCTCGATTCCACCCTCGAGTGCACCCAGGAGGGCCCGAGGCAGCTCACGAAGGAGATCCGGGGAGGGCTCGCGATGACAGCCCGCCCCGGCCAGCCGTCCTGCACCACGGTTAGACCGCCGAGCGCCAGACGCGGGGAATGGTAGAGCGGAGCGGTTGCGACCTAGCTTAATCTGCCCTGACGGGACTAGGATCGCGTCACCAGTTAGGCATCCCCCGTCACCGATAAGATACCCATCTCCTCCCCATCCAGTCTGAGACATTCCGACTCATGGGAGCAGCAGAAGAAATCCTCCTTCCGTCGGACCTTCCCATCGCAGCCGAGCGCACGGGGAAATCCCGGATCCTCACCCTTAGCGCCGGGCTCCGAGTTTTTCAAACGGGAGTTACTGGACCGGGAGTCATCGAAGTGACATGTCCGGCAAAGACCTGTGCCATCGTTTGAGTTTGTCTCAAAGCCCTCGAGCCACCCCGAGGGCCGACCTTTGAGATCGTCTCAACTATCAGAGAGGAGATCCAGCTAGAAATGGTAGTCGTGCTCACCAAGGGGAGGGTCTGTCGGAAGTACGTGACAGCGGGAATGTCCCACATAACCTAGCTCAAGCTAGGAGGGAAAATAACCCGCCTAACGCTTACAATGGAACTGGAGCTATTGAACAGCCCCAGAACTACCAAGGAAGTAAGGACCAAACCCTAGAGCGTCTAGCTCAGATGGAAGAGCTGATGAAGAAGCTCTTATCGGAATAAGAAAAAGATGAGTACGACTCAGGGGACGAAATTAAGCTCTTTGCCCCCAGCATAGCAGCCACGACGTATCCACCTGGTTTTCGTATGCCTCACTTGTTCAAATTCCATGGAGACGGGGACCCGTCAGATCATTTGGGTATGTTCAACACCCTGATGATGGCCCACAACATCGGTTCCGAGCTAAGGTGTTTAATATTTTCTTCCACCTTGACTGGGCCGGCCAGGTAATGATTCAAGCAGAATAAAAATTAGTCCATCAGCTCGTGGAAAACCTTTTCTGCCGACTTCAAGAGGGCGTTCCGAGCTTCTCAGGTTGCCCGCGTCAAAGCCGACACCCTGGCAAACGTAAAGCAGCAGCCCGAGGAACCTTTGAAAGTTTACCTGAGCAGATTTGCCAATGTCGCGGCTCGAGCTAGAGACATGGACGATAGTTCCAAGCTTATGGCCTTGAGGACTGGGATCCTCGTTGGGGGCGGACTCTGGAAAGAGATACAGAGAAAAGGTGTCAGCACCGTGGACGAGTTCCTAAACAAGGCCCAGGGATGGATAAACCTGGAGGAGGCACGAGCATCGGTTGCGGGAGCCAGCCAAGCCTCTAATCAGCCTACTGGAGTGGGAACGGATGTCGTGAAAGTGACCCAAACTGTTACACAGAATAACCAATTGGGTGGAGGCAAGAGAAAAGGGAGCGGCGAGGGCGGCCAGCACGGCCCAAAAAAGAACAAGCCCGGAGAAAATTTTAAGCCAGTCTACGCGACTTATACCGAGCTCACAAACACTAGGGAGAACATTTTCCTAGCAAACTCTGCTCGCCTTCCCTGGAAGAAGCCGGAGCCTTTAAAGCACCAGAAGGCTAAGCGGGACCCCTCCAAGTTTTGTCGATTCCACAACGACATTGGCCACAACACTAATGATTGTAGGCATCTGAAGGATGAGATTGAGACTCTCATCAGAGCCGGACCCTTGGCTCAGTATGCGTGGAATAGAGTTCCCACCGGTTAACCAGCTCCATAAGCTTCGATAAGTCAGCTCGGGTCTCGGATAAATCAGGACACCCCTCCTCCTGTGATAGGAGGAGAGATCTCCACGATCTCCGGAGGCCCCCATCTGGCCAGCATGAGCAGAGGTGCCCAGAAGAGATATGTCAATGAATTGAAAGCTCATAACGGAGTGGAGTTCATCCCAGAGCAGCATCTACCCAAACACCAACGACTGGAGAGGCAACCAATCATATTCACCGAGGAAGATGCCAGTCACGTCCAGTTCCCCCATAACGACCCTCTGATCATAGCCCCCCAGCTCGCCAACCAGAGAGTTAGGAGGATACTGGTCGATAATGGGAGCTCGGTGAACCTACTGTTCCGGTCTATGCTGGAAAAGATGGGTTTATCTGTCACCGAGTTGAAAGCCACCTCCATGATGCTATATGGATTTTTTGGAGAAGGGTCGGCAGCAATAGGAACAATCGAGCTGGTGATTACCTTGGGAGAAGGGCCCCGGACTGTCTCAAAACTCCTCGAATTTGTGGTCATCTATTGTCCCGCCGCGTACAATGCTATTTTGGGCCAACCTACATTGATAGCGTTTGAAGCCATAACCTCCATCCGCCACCTCGCACTAAAATTCCCCTCTTCCACGGGGATATGCACAGTCCGAGGCGATCAGCTCGCTGCCAGGGAATGCTATAGCATTTCTATGAAGGGAAAATCAAGACCCGAGCAGCAGACGATGGCCATCCAGGGCGGGAGTGAGGAATCTCAGGAAATTGTACCTAGTCCTGAGATAGAAAAACCTCAGAATGCCAGAGGGGAGGGTATCATCTTAAATAATGATATCGATCCCAGAGTAGGCGAGGATAGATCCGAGCTCCAGGCCATCGAAGAGCTCGAGGAGGTAAATATCGACCCACAAGACCCCTTGAAGGTGGTGAAGCTTGGGAAAAACCTACGTAGCGAAAGGAAGGCGGAGCTGATTAGGTTTCTGCAAGAAAATCTAGATGTGTTCGCCTGGTCTCATGGAGACATGATAGGGATCAACCTGAGAGTCATCATGCACACCCTCCACTTGGATAAAAACGTGCCTGCAAAGTTCCAGAAAAAAAGGCGCTTTAGGAACGACCCGAGCTGAGGCCCTAGAGGAGGAAGTAGCCCGGCTCTTAAAGTGCGGCTTTATCCGCGAAGCAAAGTTCCCTATCTGGGTTGCCAATCCTGTGTTGGTCCCGAAGCCCAATGGGAAATGGCGGACCTGCATCGACTTTTCCGATCTGAACAAAGCCTGCCCCAAAGATTGCTTCCCTTTTCCAAGGATTGACCAATTGGTAGATGTCACGGCGGGGCACGAGCTCATGTCTTTTATGGATGCATACTCGGGCTATAACCAGATCGCCATGAATCCCGCAGACCAAGAACACACTAGCTTCATGACCCCAACTAACGTTTATTGTTACAAGGTCATGCCTTTCGGGCTGAAAAACGCAGGAGCTACGTACCAGAGGTTGGTAAATAGGATGTTTACCATTCAGATCGGGAAAAATATGGAAGTGTATATTGACGACATGTTGGTCAAGTAAAAAATTGCTGATAACCATGTTGCCGATTTGGAGGAATGCTTTAAGATTTTGAGGGAATACGGCATGAGGCTAAACCCCCAAAAGTGTACTTTCGGGGTTACGTCAGGAAAATTCCTGGGTTTCATCGTCAATACCAGGGGAATAGAAGCAAACCCCGATAAGATCAGATCGTTACTCGAGATGCCCTCACCCCGGTTGTGAAAAGACGTTCAAAGTCTGATAGGAAGGGTGGCGACCCTTAATCGGTTTATTTCTAAATCTACCGACAAGTGTTTGCCATTCTACAACCTACTCCGGGTAAATAAAAGATTCGAGTGGAACGAGGAATGCAAACGTGCCTTCCACGACCTGAAAGTACGTTTAGCCGAGCCGCCTGTATTATCCAAACCAACGGCAGGAGAACCTCTTTTCCTTTACCTAGCTGTCATGGAAGATGCGGCTAGCGCCATACTAGTCTGAAAAGAAGACCGGTCTCAAAAGCCAGTCTATTACATTAGCAAGAGGCTTCTCGGAGCTGAATCTTGGTATCCATTGATGGAAAAGATGGCCTTCTGCCTTATTACGGCCTCCCGAAAGCTCAGATCATATTTCCAGTCCCACTCAATACACGTCATAACCGATCAGCCTTTAAGGCAGGTTTTGCAGAAACCTGAAGCATCGGGACGCCTGTTGAAGTGGGCTATCGAGCTCAGCCAATTTGAGATACTATACATACCACGAACTGCTATAAAAATCCAGGCCCTGGCTGATTTTGTGGCAGAATGCATAGGGTTCCGAGAAGACCCCGTGGAAGAATCAGCTCGAGCCTCATGGAAAGTCTTCGTAGACGGCTCGTCTAACGAGACTGGCTCTGGGGCTGGAATCATATTGATATCCCCAGAGGGACATCGATTCCACTCGGTGTTACGATTCAGATTCAAAGAGTCAAATAATGAGGCCGAATACGAAGCTTTATTGGCTGGGCTAAGGGTGGCCCAGGAGCTGAGGGCCAGCTCCGTCCAGTGTTACAGCGATTCCCAGCTCGTGGTAAACCAAGTGTTAGGAGAATACCAAGCGCGGGGAACCAAGATGGCTGCTTACCTGGCCAAGGTAAAGAAAGAGCTATTCGCATTTGAGTGCGGCTCAATCGAGTAGATACCTCGGGAGCAGAATGCCAGCGCGGACGCCCTGGCAAAGCTCGCTACCTCTGGGGAGGCGGAGACTTTGGGGCTAGTGCTGGTAGAGTTCTTGGAAAGACCAAGCATAGAGGAAATCGGGGCAGAGGTCAAGATGATCAACGCCAGACCGACTTGGATGACTCCCATCCTCGAGTATCTCACAGCAGGGAAGTTACCCGAGGGGCGAAATGACGCAAGGAGGGTACTTTACCAGGCTCCGAGGAATACAATGATAGATGGAATATTATACCGGCATGGCCTCTCTTTACCTCTCCTACGGTGTGTTCTTCCAAGCGAGGCGAAGACCATTTTGCAGGAGGTGCAAGAGGGCTTTTGCGGAGATCACGCTGGGGGGCAAAACCTGGCCCTGAAGATATTAAGGCAAGGGTATTATTGGCCCACTTTGTCAAAGGACTCGATATCCTACGTCCCAAAATGTAACAAGTGCCAGCGATTCACCACAATTTCCCGGGCTCCTCTGGTCGAGTTGAAGATTATCTCGTCCCCATGGCCATTCGCGGTCTGGGGGATTGACTTGGTTGGTGCCCTCCCTACTGGAAGATTCTGTTAACAAGGTAAGCTCTTCTCCATGAATTAGAGGTTTAAATTTGGGTTCTTGACTGGTTAGTTTTAGGTGTTTATGTTCTTGGGTTTCAGAAATTTAAAAGAGAATTCTAGTGTGTGTTGGGCTGGGTTTTCTGTGGAATTGTGTTGTTTAAGTCATGTTAAAAGTGTTGGGGTTGTTGGGTGTTGAAGTAGGGAGCTTAAGAGTGGTTTTGGCTGAGGTTTTGAGCCTTGAAATGGTGGATTTTTTGGGTTCGAAGGGAAGGGCCGCGGCTCTGTTCTAGAGCGCTGCGACCCTAGGATGAAAAAGGGCCAAGGAGGCTCGGCCATGGGAGGGCCCCGCGGTGCCCAAAGCAAGGGTCGCGGTGCGTGTCTTTGCTCAGGAAAGTCTTGGTTGTGTTTTGAGGCTAGGGCCACGAATAAGCTTCAAGGGCCGCAACCCTTGGTTGTACACATGAACTTTTGAGGATTTTAGGCACGAGGATGTGGTCTAGTATGCTCGGGATTGATTCCACCACCGTGCTTGGTGGAATTTGGATTCCCGGGAGTTAGTTTTGTAACTGGAAACCTATATTCGAGTATTAATGAAACCCTATACCTTGGTTGTGACTAGGTGATAAAGGCTTAGGCTCGAGAACGGATTGTGCTTGAGGGGCATTTCTCGTAATTCAATAACTGCAAAGATTAAAGGTAAGAAAACTACACCCGGTTGAATATTTGAACGGGACTAAAGGCTCCCTAATATAAATAACTGAAAGAATGGTATTATGCCATGTAAATTGTAACCAACGGCCTAAGCGAGCCACAGTTAACTTGTGCAATTGGCACGGCTCGGACACTGGTATCCGAGGACAGCTTATTATGCACTGAGCTCGGTTTAAGCGGGCCGGAGTCAGTGGGTTAAACAGAGGGTGCGGCCTAAGGTGTCGGCCCTAGTATTTGTGTAAAGTGAATGTTATACTTGACTATAGATGAGATTGTTGAATAATCTATGTGTGGTTGCGGTAGCTTGTATCTTGAAGTATGCTCTTAAGCTATGGGTTGAATAATTGAACATGCTTACTAGAATATCTGTTTGAGATTGCTGTATATGATGTGTATGTTGTTTTCTTGCTGAGCCTCGGCTCACGGGTGCTGCGTGGTGCAGGTAAAGGCAAAGGCAAGGTCGATTAGCCCTGATTGGAGAGCTCTGCAGGGTGAATGTACATGGCAGGCCGCTCAGCCGCCACGGTTGAGGAGATTACAGGGACAAGAGGACCAGAACCTTATATTTTGCCTTAGTGTGGCTAACGTTTACTTTTAACTGTTGAGTTTTGCAAACCAGCTATTAAACACTGATCTTTTGGGGATCCCTACTGTAAACTATTTATAATTTATAAAATGTATCTTTTGAGACTGAAATGTCTTTTAACCTTAGAACACCTAAACTAATGACACATTTTTAAATTAATGACTTGATTAGCAAGTCTTGCACATTATAAACACACGGTGTAGCGGTCTTGGCTATCCAGGGCGTTACATGCTTTTAGTTGTTTTAGTATATGAATTATTTAGATACAATCACATAATTTGTTTAGATAACAAGTATAGAACTTGGTTAGATAACAAGTCCCAATAGTAGATTCCTTGGGCATATGAGTGTTTAGATAACGAGCCCCATAAATTTATATGACTTGTTTAGATAACTAGCCCCGTAAATTTATGGGCATATGATTGCCTAGCTAGCAAGTCCCAAGAAGTATGATGACCATTGTAATAGATGTTGTTTTTATATGTTTTATAGTATACGATTATGATATAGCCTCATGTTTATGATTTATGTTGTACGTTGTTAGATTTTCCTTGCTGGGCATTAGGCTCATTCCTTTATTTTTTTTAGTGTGATGCAGGAAAATAGATATGGAGGCGGAAGGATTCGTGGAAGCTTGGCATGTGTGTTGAGGATGAACAGACTGAGTGGACTGCGTGTCGATCAAGGATGACATTATTTTTAGTTTTTTTTTAAAATTATGTTTCTATGTATTTTCCGCATTTAGTTTTGTAAATTTTTTTATTTAGTTTCAAATTATGTTTTATGTTTTAAATAATGGGTACCCATACCAAAATTCTATTTTTACTTTGTAATTTTCACAATATTATGTTTAAGTTTGAATAAAGTTATTATTATTTCTTATGTATATGTTCTTCAAAGTAATAGCTACGTTTAGTAGTTCTAATGGTCCAAGGTCTTAGAATAGTTGGGTCGTTACACTTCTTCTCCAAGCAAGCCCGTTTCCAAGCTTTAAAGGCTTTGGTCCAACCCATTAATTTAAAAACCATTTTAAAATATCATTTTATTTAATTAAAAAATAATTTTAAAATATGATGTCTGTGATTTCATCATTGGACATGTGACAATCATTAGAGAAGTAATTAGGCTCCTAGGGAGGATAATGAAGCTCTATGAAGCTCGCCCAGAGCTCCTCGGAGTGTAGTATCCTCCCAGCAAGTCGAGTTCCTTGTTTTAGGCGTGGATGTCTCCAAGTGAGGCCATGTTTCGAGGACCACCCTAGAGGTCCTCCCATCTTCTTGATCCGATAGTCCTTTAGTTCTAGGAACTTTGTCCTCACACTTGGGGAGAGCGCCAGGTGTCAATCACTATAGCCTTAGGCCACCACAAGATTGTTTGATAGCTTTTTTGGGTCTCTTGAATAGTGGTTTCGAGTTTGTACACTCAACAATTGGTATTTCCCACAACGCCGCCTGGCACGGGAAAGCATGCAACCACACCATGAGAGTGTTAGAGGAGTGTCTCATGCAAAGTTGATGGGCTGCAATCTACGAATTGGCCCCCCTGTGATACGCACGAGCCGATAGACTTTATTATAACATTCAAAGGGGTTAAATAGCAATTAACTCCCAAAATAATTGGAGAATATTTGTAATTAATGATATTAATGACCTTTAGCCCCTATAAATAGGGCTAGGATACCATTGTAAAGGGTTCACAACTTTTGTACTTAGAGCAATATATACGCTGCCTAAGAAACCCCCATTGAAGCTTGCCATCTCAAGCTTCAAGAACTCCAATACTAAAGACTCGTGGACTAGGGTTGATTTATAACCTGAACCATGTAAAACATTGGTGTTTATAATTATTATATTCTTTAAGTTCTATTATTAGGTTGATAGCGAAAAAGAAAGTCAACATTTTTGTGTTTTCACTTAGAGCTTGAAGGAAGCTTGAAGAAAAAATCATGGTGACTACTGGTAGAGTCACCCTAGACGACGCGACTCCTCCCACAAGAGCTGAAGAGGGAGAAACCAACCAGCCACCTCCACAAGGAATCCTAGAGATGGCCACAAGAAGATTTTGATGAGAATTTCGACTACGACGCCAAAGATGGCGAGTTTTACGAGGATGACTATCCTTAGCCTATAGAAGCGGAGGAACAGCCAGAGGTGGTGGTGCTCCATGGCCAGGTGGCCTCCTAGCAGCAAAAACTTGATGCCCAGGAGGGGAATATCACCGCCTTATAGGAGATGGTTAACACCATGAGGGTTGCTTTGGTGACCCAAGGGCTGCGAGTGGACCTTCATGGCGAAGTACCACCAAGGCAGCCACCTGGCGTGCCACTTGCGCACCCAGCTGGAGTGCCACCTCCAAACGCAGGGGGATTGCCTCCTAAGCACCCCGTTGGCATGGCGCAAAATCTGTTAGCTGGCGTGCCACCTTCGCACCCAGCTGGAGCTGGAACCCCACCTGCACCACTAGACCGTGGCAAAGGCAAAGTTGACAAAAGATCCTACTCAGGGACGAAAGAGAACTTGTCGGGCTTCCAAGCCCATTAAACCCCCAAGGAAGGCCAATAATGACCAAGGGTGCAGGGCCCAATGACACCGCTAGGCCGCTAGTGTTTGCGGAACCCAGGGCATCCCGCCCAGGCGCGCTGCGACATATTGCGTTAGGCCTAGAGATGGTGTCCCGCTGGCACCTGTGAGACAGCCTGAATGCTCATAGGGGTAAGGCAGCTCTCGAGGACAATCCTGGGAGACAACAACAACCAAACTTCTGAGACGACCTTAATGCTTGGAGGAGAGAACACCTGGCACAGAGTGCCAATTTAAATCGTGACCCTCTCCGTGCAAAATTGGAAAGTATGGAGATGGTAATGTTGAAGATGGTTTAGAGACAAGGTCATGACTCAGACTTCGAGGAAGAGGATGGGGAGCTCTGTGCTCCCCACATTGTGGAGTCTCCACTACCTTGAGGCTTTAAAATGCCAAACATCGATTCGTACAACGGAGGCACGGATCCCCCCGAATATCTCTCAAAGTTTAATAAATTGATGTTGGTCCACATCGTCTCTGAGGATGCCAAATGCCACATCTTCCCTTTAACCTTGACGGGATCAACAGATGAATGGTTCAAGAAGCACAAGCTTGGGTCCATTCACTCCTTGCACCAACTCCCCTCCTCCTTCAAAGGACAATTCATAGCTTCACGGAAGGTGAACTTCAAGGTTAATGATTTGGCCAACTTAAAGCAAGGACCACTTGAGACCCTTAAAGCTTACATCAAATGCTTTAAGGAGGAAGCAGCCAAGACCAAGCGGGTCAATGATGGCCAACAACTGATGGACCTACAAGATGGCATCCAAGTAGGTTCCCCACTGTGGAATGACCTCCAGCGAAGAGGATGCCACAGGTTTGACGACTTCATACATCGAGCCCAATAGTCCATCAACTGAGAGGAGGCCTAGATTGGAGCATTCGAAGTGCCAATCACTTTCCTCGCTCCATTATTCCCAAACGTTGTGGCCCCAGGAACCCAGTACTCGTACTACACTCTAGCCCAAATGAGAATATTGAGTGCTCCGTAGTTCAACTCTGCTGTCCAACTAGCTGGTTTCACCACAATGTTAAGTGTTGGCTTTGGTGCTGCCTCGACAGCCTATGGAGCAGCTCCCACTGGATACAATGCATTTCATCCTATATTCAGTTTTGCAACTGCGGGCTTGACTCAGTTTGTGGCACCCAGCAAGACCCCTAGTGGGAGCAAACAATGGGGAAAAGGCAAGGGCAAGAAATCCAAGAGAACTGGAGCAACTCTCGACGAGAAGTACACTCCACAATACTCCAAGTACACGGACCTGGTGGATACTCAGGAGAAAATTTTCCTAGCCACTAAGCAGCAAGCCCATTATCGGAAACCACCGCCTATGCGGAGGGATCGAGAGAAGAGAGATTCCACTAAGTTCTATCGATTTGACAATTATGTGGGGCACCGCACCAACGAGTGTAGGAAAATAAAGATGAGATCGAAAGTCTCATCAAACAAGGGCACCTCCACCAGTATGCTAGGATCGGCGCCCATCCAACCCAGGCTTCCATTGCAGGGTTGCCTTGACCCCTGGTCCAAGTGCTTGCGACCTCACAGCAGCAGATAACCTATGGGCCTCCCTTGGTGAACAAGAGAGTAGGGACTATCCCCGGAGGACCCCACATGGGGGGCACGTCAAGGGGCTCACAAAATTGGTATGCCCAAGCCCTTAACCATGATGATGAAGTGTTGGCGTAAACCCAGTTACTAGCACAGAGGCTCTAAATGATTGACCAAGTCATCACTTTCTCCGAGGACGATGCTCGGAGGGTGCATTTTCCCCACCACGATCCTTTAGTAGTAGAGAGTCAGATTTCCAGAAAGATTATGGCACAGATCCTGGTTGACAAAATGAGTTCAGTGAACATCCTACACAAGTTAGCCTACGAGAATATTGGGTTGACTATCAGTGACCTGTCCCCATGCACCTCCACTCTTTACGGGTTCTAGGGGGAAGATCTCATCCCGATGGGGCAAATTAAACTGCGAGTGACACTTGGAGAAGAGCCATGATAGGCGTTCAAATACTGTACTTTTGTGGTCATGGACTGCTCTTTAGCGTACAACGTCATCCTGGGGCATCCAACCCTAGTAGAGTTTGGAGCAGTTACCTCCATACTCCACCCGTGCATGAAATTCCCTACTGAGGCGGGAATAGGCACAGTCCTTAAAGACCAGAAAGAGGCCAAACAATGCTAGAATGTGTCCCTCAAGCATCCTGTAATGGTAATTGAGATAGACCCCAAACAACACCCTCCTAAGGAGATGGAGGTCCAGGCTGTTCAAGAGGAAAGGGAGTTCAATGTGTTGGACCCCAGAGTCCAAGAAGAGAGGGCTATCGAGCCCAGGGAAGAGACGAAGGAGGTAATATTTGACGCCTCCACCCTAGATAGAAAAACAAAGGTTAGGAAAGATCTCAAGGCGGATGTCCGAGTAGCCTTAATGAGTTTTCTCAAGAATAATCAAGACGTTTTTCCTGGTCTCACTTTGGTATGACATGCATGTTAGGAATTGTGCTCTGAAAGCATATGTAGTAGACATTGTTTTATGAAATAAATAAATGAATTGAATTTGTTATGCATATATTTTATGGACTATATTATTCTGTGATAATATTATGTAAATATCAGAAAAATTCCTAAGTTCATATATGTGATCTCAAACACGTATTGGTACAGGAGGATTGTGTTTGAGATAAATGAACTTGAATAAGTTCGCAGTAAAATAAAGTTATGGAATCTTTAGATTAATTACTGCAAGTACGGTCTACTAGTATTATGAATACATGTGATCTAGATCCGGATCACTAGTGTGGTAGGACACTTTAGTGGAGGTGCTTTATATATTAGAGAATATATAGAACTGGACGAGATATGTTTATTAATACTTAGTTAAATACCGTTTCGAAGTATTAATTAAATATATCAATTGACGATCATATACAAATAGATCTTAATCCTGAAGTTACTATGACCTCCTGTTTATGTTATATGAGTTCTTTGATTCACTTGTTAGGGTTTGTCAGAATGATCAGGCTATAAACTTTTATTTTGGGAACTCATTAATGTAGATGGCTGGGGACATAGTATACAGATATGGAATCTATGCCTTCTCGCAAGAGATTGAATGATGGTTCTCTTAAGGGTTGACTTTTGGGACTGAAAGGTTATTGAGCTCAAATTCATAATTTAGTTATGAATTAACCTTCACTAGTAAAGTCAATGGTACTTAAGGAAACAAGAGATAATTAAAAGGGTAAAACGGTAATTTTATTCTCGATTAATTATGAACCGTTATTAGCGGGTCAATTTGTATGCAATGATTATATCAATGGACGCTTTATAATTATAAAGTACTCACTAAATGAAATGTCTATAATTACAAGAGAGCAATCTCATATTTATAGTGGAATAATCATGAGATTAATAAATTAAGATTATTTAATTAAAGAGTTTAATTAATAATCTCAAATTTATTGGAGCTTGGAATTATAGGTCCATAGGTCCCCATAGCGGCTCTATCAACACTAATTGAGGTAAGAGTTGATATGAAGGGAAAAATAGTTTAAAGACATATTTAGAAGAAATTTGTTCTTCAGGCCAAATATGCAATTATATGATAATAGTGATTAATTAATTAATTATAAATTAATTGCAGTTAAAAAAATTAATTAATATTTAATTATTGTATAATTTTCGAAATTATATTAAATAATTAAATTAATTTTTGAAATTTAATTAAATAATTAATTAATTATAATTTTTGAAATTATAATAAATTAAATATTTATTTTTGAAAATATTAGATTTAATTAATTGGTAGAATTAATTAAATATCTTTATTTGAGTGGGAGATAATAATCTGATAAGTTCAAATTGGATTTGAATTTAAAAGATTAATATTTATTCAAATAATTAATTATATTTGATAATTAGTTAAAAAAAGGTATTTAATTTATATTTGAATTCAAATTTGAATTAGTTATCAGGTTGTTAATCTCATCTCACAAAGAAGTTTGAATAAATAATTAAATAATAATTGAAAAAACCAACATCCCTAAAAATAGGGATGCTACACGTGCACACACAGTGACTGTGTGTGGCGTGTACTGCTATTTTCAGGGATAAGATTTTCATTTTTATTTATTTATTTAATTAATAGATAATTCAAAAATTGGTTTTTGGATATTTTCATTAATAAAATAATTAATTATTTAAAAAGTAAATTGTAAGTTGGTTACATATTTATTTTTTAAATTTGAATATTTTCTTTTAAGTATGACTTATTAGAATATAGTTCAGATAACCAACCAATCTCAGAAACTGAGAAGATTCGCTCTGTGAAAAATAGAACGATAGTTTTATCTCCCTGAAAAATAAAGAACCAATTCTCAGGCCTATTCTCTTGATCTCATGTGTTGAGTACATCAGGTAGAATCACAAATAAACTATCATTCATTCTCTAAGTGCCCACACACTTCTTGAGGTGTAGAGAACGCTTTGGAAGATCTTGGTGTGAGTACCTGAGAGCGGCTTGGATAGGAAGATCATTCTAAATACGAAAAGATAGCAAGGACACTTGATAGGCTTCAAGAGGTATGAATTCTATCCTTAACTTGCTTATGATTAATGCATGTATATTAGTGGATCTGCATATTTAAAGGTAGTTTAAATATGTTACAAAATTTTTGTTGTACACTGGGCCAACCCCACCACCATTCCGCTGCGTATTAGGAAACTCGTTCCTAACAATGCATTGATTCGAAAGTCATATGCCACGCCTTGAACATTAATCCTAATGTTGCATTTAAACAACAAAAGTGGAGAATGATCGATCCAACCTGGGGTTTAGTTTTGATGGCCAAGGTGGACAAGCTCCTTGCGAATGGGTTCATTTGAGAAGCTCAATACCTGAAGTGGGTGTCTAACCCGGACATGGTGCCCAAGCCAAACGACACCTGGAGGACCTGTATAGATTTCTCCATCCTTAACAAAGCTTTCCCTAAGGACTGCTTTCCTTTGACCTAGATCGATCAGATGGTCGAAGCTACCTCCGAGTACGAGCTCTTGTCCTTTATGGACACATACTCGGGGTATAACCAGAATTCCATGCATGTTGCAGATCAAGAACACACCGGCTTCCAAACTGACAAATGGGTGTATTGCTACAAGGTGAGGCCCTTCAGGCTCAAGAATGATGGTGCCACCTATCAGAGATTGGTAAATCGGATGTTCAAGAACCAGCTTGGATGGAACATGGAGTTGCACTCTAGGTATTTATGTAGACGATATGCTGGTAAAATTCAAAACATCTCCCAACCATGTGAGAGCTCTAGAGGAAGTGTTTTTCGTCATCTGCAAATTCGGGATGAGGTTGAATCCCATGAAGTGAACTTTTGGAGTTTTTTCTGGGAAGTTCTTGGGCATCATAGTTAGCGCCCGTGGGATAGAAGCAAACCCTGAGAAGATCAAGGCCTTAGCTGAAATTCCATCCCCCCAAAAGCATAAAGACGTACAAAGCCTCACCGGGAGGATATCAGCGCTCAGTCGCTTTGTCTCCAAGGCAACAAATAAGTGCATTATGTTTGTATTAAAAGTATAAATCAGAGATACCCAACGGAGGTTGAATTTTGAAAATTTTATTAATACTAGCAAGGATCATACATATATAGATATATTAAATCACTACAGATAGATTAGAGATTACCACTTGAAGCCTATCAAATATCCATGAATCTTTTTGTATATATCAACAATCTTCCAATCCAAAGTCTGAAAGCTCACACCTTGATCTACCGGACCAATCCCCAAACAAACAAGGATGTGTGTGGGCACGTAGGATTCAAAAGGTTGATTTAGGACTTTCTAGATGTACTCAACACATGAGATCTAGAAATGTTTGATTGAGAGAAGATGTATTGAATATTTTTTCAGGTTTAGAAAAATTACCGCTTTCTTTTTTCTGAGAGAGAGAGAGTCTAACTGTCTATGAAAAACACTTCTTGAAAAATATTTGTAACGCCCTACTTCCTTAGAGCCGTTACTAAGTGAGTTTAAAATGTGCATTTAACTCGCTAATTGAGATTTTAGGTCAAAAAGTGTAATTAAATCATAAGCAGAGTTATAAACTTTGAAAATAATTCCATTTACTGAAAATCATAAAGTGTATGACACTTGGGATCCCAAAATACTATTTAGAAATATTTACAACATATAATTACAAACCAAGTCGACTAGACGACAAAATCTAGGTTTTAATACAATCATCTCTCAAAACCACTGGCTGTGGTAGCCAGGCAGGCCAAACATTTATGCGCTGCTTCATGCTCTCCGTACTCATGGTTGATCGATTTTCCCCTTGACCTTACCTGCACCACAGAGTACCCGTGAGCCGAAGCCCAGCAAGAAAACCCTCACAAGCAGAAACATATGCATAACAAACACATAGCATATAAACAGGCCATCAATAGGCTAAACACATACGGCTATGCCGTCCCAGGCGCTTTACCAGGCCCTGGGTTCGCGATCCACACCGTGAGGATATCCCAAGTATCCTTTAGGGTCTCGCCCTGGCAACTCGCACTCCAAGTGCTCAACGCTGCTCCTGGCCCCTTGCCGTACTTGGCCTTGCACTCAACATGCCCAACGCCGTTCCCGGCCCCTGCCGACCTCGGCCTGCGCCGTTCCCGACTCTTGCCGAACATTTACACAATTGCATTCATAGTATAATAAATGTATACTAAACATTAACAAATTCAATCAAAGGGCTACACAATGCAATTCAAACATATTGGGCTCAGCCTTGCATACAAGCTCTATGGGAACAGTGGTTTTCTTACTTGCGTCCCGAGCTTTCCGAGCACCGATATCCCGAGCACAGTCCCCTAACTTGAGCCTCGCCGAAACCCTAGTCACAACGCATTAACAATATTTATCCATCAAGTTCTAATCCATTACATAACTTTGAGCCATAACCCTAATCTCCGGGACCTTGAATTCTATCAATCCGGGTGATAAAATCCATCTCGAGCCTTAATCTTTGAGTTCCCAAGCCTAAACACACTAAAAAGCATAAAATGGCACTAAGAGCCGCGACCCTACCCCACAAGCGCCGCGACCAGCCTCAAAACAGAGGCTAACACCTCCCTGAAACACGCACGGGTCGCGGCGCACTCGACCAAGCGCCGCGGCGCGCCTCAAGCACCATGGCCTCCCAAGGCCTCGCATGCATACAGGCCGCGACATGCCCCTCCTAGGGCCGCGGCCCTCGCCTCCAAACCCAGAAAAACACCATTTTCCCCTGCATATCCTTCGATCCAACACCTCCAAAATCACCTCCAACCTCATAATTAAACCCAGAATTCACTCCTATGCAACCTAAACATACCAACAACCTCAGGAACCAATTCCCACACCCATCAAAAAATCAAAACCTGTCCTAAAATCCAAACCATGCATACTCTATGAAAACTAGCAGAAATTCCAAACTTAATCCTTGTAATTTAAAACTTACCTTTGCTGGATTGAATCTCAGAACCAACTCCCTAAGCTCCAACCTTCAAGCTCCCCTAAATCCCCAACTGAAATCCTTAGTCTTGACTAATGGCCACCAAAAGCTTTCCTTGCTTAACTTAGAGAAAAGATGAAGAAAAAGGTAAACCAAGTGATGAGGGAAATATGGGTCGGTTTTTGAGTGTTCTAAACAATTCTAAGTTTTGTTTTATTCAACTTAAGTCTATAGGGTTACCTCAAGGCTCAGGGTACCAAGACGTCCCCGAGGGCAAAATGGTAAATTTCCCCAATATTCCCTCATAGGCATTCTAACCTCAAATATATCTCAAAATATTTATTTCCATAACCTTATAACCCCATAATACATCTAATACCCAAAATACCCCTCGACTCGCCCTGAGTCGGATTCTTAACCCCGTTGTGACTTTCTGGCTAACTGCTCTCTAGAACTGTCTCGGATCATGCTACACATATAAATATCATATACATATCGTATTTATCACATTTATACCCTCAAAGGGCTAAAATCACAAACATACCCCTAATATCCAAACGGGGCCCACATGCATATCTAATTCAACTAAACATGCATCTCTATCACATATTCACATATTAGCATATTAAATCATTTATTGCCCTCCAGGCATGCTAATCAAGGTCCTAAGCCCTATTAGAAAATTTGGGTCATTACAACTATCCCCTCCTTATAGAAATTTTGTCCTCGAAATTACCTGAACAATTCAGGATTCCGCTCCCTCATATCTGATTCAAGTTCCCACGTCGCCTCCTCAACTTTGCTGTTCCTCCATAACACCTTCACCAAGGCGATGGTCTTGCTCCGCAAGACTTTATCCTTCTGGTCAAGAACCTGAACCGGTTTCTCCTCATAGGAAAAATCCTGATCTAGCCCCAGATTCTCATAACTTAGAACGTGCGTCGAATCTAACACATACTTTCGGAGCATGGACACATGAAAAACATCATGAACCCCTGATAAAGTTGGAGGCATCGCTAATCTGTAAGCTACCTCTCCAACTCGTTCCAGAATCTCGAAGGGGCCAACAAACCTAGGGCTCAGCTTGCCCCGAACACCAAACCGTTTCACACCCTTCAAAGGTGAAACCCTCAGAAACACATGATCACCAACCTGAAATTCTACACTCCTACGTTTCAGGTCTGAATACCTCTTCTGACGACTCTGGGAGGCGAGCATTCGCGCTCTATTCTTCTCAATCGCCTCATTGGTCCTCTGAACCATTTCTGGACCCAGATATCTCCTCTCACTCGTCTCATCCCAATGGATAGGTGATCTACACTTCCTTCTGTAAAGCATCTCATACAGAGCCACTTCGATGGTCGCCTGGTAACTGTTATTGTACGAGAACTCGATCAAAGGGAGATACTTACTCCACGATCCCCAAAAATCTAACACACAGGCTCGCAACATGTCCTCCAATATCTGAATCGTCCTCTCAGACTGTCCATCTGTCTGAGGATGAAAAGCGGTGCTAAACCATAACTGCGTGCCCATAGCCTTCTGCAGACTCCCCCAAAACTTGGAAGTAAAGGTGGGGTCCCTGTCGGACACTATCGATCTCGGAGCCCCATGAAGTCGAACAATCTTTTTCACATACAACTCAGCATACTGCTCCATAGTGTAAGTCGTCCTGACAGGCAAAAAGTGGGCAGACTTAGTATAACTATCCACAATCACCCACACCGGGTCATGCTGACCCACGATCCTCGGCAAACCAACCACGAAGTCTACGGTGATATCTTCCCACTTCCATTTTGGAATCCCCAGAGGCTGCAGCAACCCCGCTGGCCTCTGATGCTCAGCCTTAACCTACTGATAAGTTAAGCACTTGGCCACATAATCCACCACATCCCTCTTCATGCCCAACCACCAATACAAAACTCTCAAATCCTGGTACATCTTCGTTGTACCCGGGTGCAAAGAATAGGGAGTGGTATGCAATTCATCTAAGATCTCCCACCAGATATCAGAATCCATCGGAACACAGATCCGATCCTTGTACTTCTGATCCCATCTCTGAAATAGAAAAGTCCTTAGTCGCTCCGACTAAGACATTCTCTCTGTGACCTCTCAACTGAGAATATCTCCCCTGTGCCTCCTTGATCCTCTCAAGGAGTGTAGACTGAAGAGTGATGTTGGCCAACTGTCCAACCACAAACTCTATACCTGCTCTGGTCATCTCCTCGGCTAGCTTACCAGATATCTATCTTGAACTAAACAACTGTCCTGGGCCTTTCTGACTCAATGCATCAGCCACCACATTAGCCTTCCCAGGATGGTATAGGATATCACAATCATAATCCTGAACCAACTCCATCCACCACCTCTGGCGCATATTCAGGTCCTTCTGAGTAAAGAAATACTTCAGGATCTTATGATCAGTTTATATCTCTCACTTCTCACCGTAAAGATAATGTCTCCAAATTTTAAGTGCAAACACCACTGCTGCCAACTCCAAATAATGTGTGGGATATCTCTGCTCATACTCCTTTAACTGTCTCGACGCATAGGCTATCACCTTACCAGCTTACATTAACACGCATCGCAAACCCTGCCTGGATGCATCACAATAAACTACAAATTTTTCATCATCTGTCGGCAAACTTAGCACTGGCGCGGTGATCAGTCGCCGCTTCAATTCCTTGAAACTGTTCTCACATCTATCCGTCCAGACATACCTTGTCTTCTTCTTTGTCAGTTCTGTTAAAGGTGTAGCTATTTTGGAGAATCCCTCAACGATCCGCCGATAATACCCCGCTAAACCCAAAAAACTTCTCACTTCAGGAACATTGCTCGGTCTAGGCCAATCTCTGACTGCCTCAATCTTACTTGGGTCAACCAGAATCCCCTCCTTACTGAAAATATGGCCTAGAAATGTAACTTGTGGTAACCAGAACTCACACTTACTGAACTTAGCGTATAGCTTATGCTCCCTCAACCGTTGTAGAACTAGCCGCAGCTGCTGCTCGTGCTTTGTCTCTAACTGAGAATACACCAGGATGTCGTCGATGAACACAATCACAAACTTATCCAAATAATCCTTAAACCCTATTCATCATATCCATAAAAGCTATTGGGGCATTGGTTAATCCAAAGGACATAACCAGGAATTCATAGTGTCCGTACCATGTTCGAAAAGCGGTCTTTGGTATGTCCTTCTCTTTAATCCTTAACTGATGGTAACCTGATCGGAGATCTATCTTAGAAAACACTGTTCTTCCCTGTAACTGATCAAATAAATCGTCAATCCTAGGCAGTGGATACTTGTTCTTAATGGTTAACTTATTCAGCCCCCTATAATCAATACACATCCTAAGAGATCCATCCTTCTTCTTGACAAACAACACTGGAGCACCCCATGGCGAGAAACTCGGTCTGATGAACCCCAAATCAAGTAACTCTTGCAACTGAATCTTCAACTCCTTTAGCTCCGCTGGAGCCATTCTGTAAGGTGTCCTAGATACTGGCTCCGCTCTTGGTACCAACTCTATAACAAAGTCAATCTCTCGCTACGGCGGCAACCCTGGCAAATCAGCCGGAAACAAATTTGGAAACTCACACACCAATCTAGTCTCACCCGGTCCAACCGACACCACCCTAGAGGTATCCACAACGCTTGCTAGGAATCCCATGCAACCTTCCTGCATCAGGTCTCTAGCCTTCAATGCTGAAATCATTGGTACCCACTGTCCACTAACTATTCCCACAAACACAAAGGGTACCTCCCCTTATGGTTCAAAAGTTACCATCCTGCGCTTGCAGTCAATTATTGCCCCATACTTCGATAACCAATCCATCCCTAGAATCATATCAAAGTCATCCATCTCCAACTCAATCAAATCAACAGACAATTCCCTACCATCTATCTCTACTGGCAATGCTCTAATCCATTTCCTAGAGACTACCACCTCTCCTGTTGGCAACAGAGTCTGAAATCCCCTAGCATACACACCACTAGGTCTACAAAGCTGGTCTATCACTCCAGCAGATACAAATGAATGGGTAGCCCCCAAATCAAACAATGCAGTGTACAAAGAACCAGCACTAGAGATCTGACCTATCATAACTGAGGGGCTAGCCTCCGCCTCAGTCTGAGTCAAAGTAAATACCCTGACAGGAGCAAGACTGTCACTCTGCTTCAACTCCTCTTTCTTGACTTGAGGGCAGTCCCTCTTCAGATGACTGGCACTCCCACAGACAAAGCAGGCCCTGATCCTGCACTCACCCTGGTATCGTCGTCTGCACCGTGGACACACTGGGAAACTCCTCCAGTTGTCACTTCCACCCTGACGGCCAGTAGAAGCACCCCGTGCCCTCCTATCTGAAATGGGAGGAACAAAAGAATCTGGGGCCTTCCTCTTCTGCTCACTAGATCCACCACCATGACTGGATCAAGCAAAAGGAGGCATTGTCCTCCTGGCATCGCGCCTAACGATGCTTTCCCTCCATATCTAATCTTCGGCCCTGTCAGATGTAAGGGCCTTGTCCACTACCTGGGCATAAGTGGTAGTCTCTGGTTCCAAGGTAATATTCACATCGTAGGCGATCATAACGTTCAACCCCAACACAAACCTGTCTCTCCTTGCCGCATCAGTCGGCACTAAATCTGGCGCAAACTTCGCCAATCGATCAAATCTCAAAGCATACTCCGTCACTGTCAATCGGTTCTGAGTCAGGTTGATGAACTCGTCAACCTTTGCAGCTTGAACTGCCACACTGTAATACTTCTCACTAAATAAGTTTCCGAACTCTTCCCAAGTCATAACTGTTACGTTCCTTCTCTGAACTACCACGTCCCACCAGATGCGGGCATCTTCTCTGAACATGTAACCAGCATAGGCAACTCTCATGAAATCTAGGATAGAGGAAACCATATTCATCCACTGCTCTACCCGCAGTGGGTCTGGTCCACCCTCGAAGGTGGGAGGATACTGTTTCCTGAACCTCTCATACAAAGGTTCCCACTTGCTTTCCATCACAGGCTGAACTGGCACTGGCGCCGCAACCTGCTGAACTGGCAACCCAATGACCTGTGGAGGGACCTGCTGCCTCAGCTGTCGGAGTTCTTCTTCTGTTCGTTGCAATCTCGCTTCCATTTCGGCGAACATTTGTTGCCAATTCCGTGGGGCAGGTGGAGGGTCCTGACCCTGATTGTCATCCTCGGCCCTACTGCCACGGAGTCTAGATGATTGCTGAGGCATCACAACTATATGCCTGCAATCAATGACGCCGCTCATCAGGCATGATAACAACATCCAAAACCACCTTCCAAACACATCAGCCATCAACAAACAGTAATTCATATAACATACAGACAGCATATAACACAATGGGCCTTGCCCTGACATCTGCATATGTTAACTCATTCATCATACTCTATATAAAATAAGCAGGCAAACAGGGAATTCAAGCACATATTCAACCATATTAGCCAATCATACCAACCAACCCTGAGTCGAGCTTGTCACTGACAGCGAGCGTACATGTTCGGTCAATCTCCAGAACCATAAACCTTGGCTCACTCTGATACCAAGTTGTAACGCCCTACTTCCTTAGAGCCGTTACTAAGTGAGTTTAAAATGTGCATTTAACTCGCTAATCAAGATTTTAGGTCAAAAAGTGTAATTAAATCATAAGCAGAGTTATAAACTTTGAAAATAATTCCATTTACTGAAAATCATAAAGTGTATGACACTTGGGATCCCACAATATTGTTTAGAAATATTTATAGCATATAATTACAAACCAAGTCGACTAGACGACAAAATCTAGGTTTTAATACAATCATCTCTCAAAACCACTGGCTGTGGCAGCCAGGCAGGCCAAACATGTATGCGCCGCTTCACGCTCTCCGTACTCATGGTTGGTCGATTTTCCCCTTGCCCTTACTTGCACCACAGAGCACCCGTGAGCCGAAGCCCAGCAAGAAAACCCTCACAAGCAGAAACATATGCATAACAAACACATAGCATATAAACAGGCCATTAATAGGCTAAACACATACAACCATGCCGTCCCGGGCGCTTTACCAGGCCCTGGGTTTGTGGTCCACACCGTGAGGATATCCCAAGTATCCTTTAGGGTCTCACCCTGGCAACTCGCACTCCAAGTGCTCAACGCTGCTCCCGCCCCCTTGCCATACTCGGCCTTGCACTCAACGTGCCCAACGCTGTTCCCAGCCCTTTGCCGTTCTCGACCCCTGCCGACCTCGGCCTGCACCGTTCCCGGCTCTTGCCAAACATTTACACAATTCCATTCATAGCATAATAAACATATACTGAACATTAACAAATTCAATCAAAGGGATACGCCCTGCAATTCAAACATATTGGGCTCAGCCCTGCATACAAGCTCTATGGGAACAGTGGTTTTCTTACCTGCGTCTCGAGCTTTCCGAGCACCGATATCCCAAGCACAGTCCCCTAACTTGAGCCTCGCCGAAACCCTAGTCACAACGCATTAACAATATTTATCCATCAAGTTCTAATCCATTACATAACTTTGCGCCATAACCCTAATCTCCGGGACCTTGAATTCTATCAATCTGAGTGATAAAATCCATCTCGAGCCTTAACCTTTGAGTTCCCAATCCTAAACACACTTAAAAGCATAAAATGGCACAAAGAGCCACAACCCTACCCCACAAGCGCCGCAGCTAGCCTCGAAACAGAGGCTAACACCTCCCTGAAACACGCACGGGCCGCGGTGCACTCGACCAAGCGTCGCGACATGCCTCAAGCACCATGGCCTCCCAAGGCCTTTCATGCATACAGGCCGCGACATGCCTCGCCTTGGGCCGCACCCTCACCTCCAAACCCAGAAAAACACTATTTTTCCCTGCATATCCTTCGAGCCAACACCTCCAAAATCACCTCCAACCTCATAATTAAACCCAGAATTCACTCCTATGCAACCTAAACATACCAACAACCTCAGGAACCAATTCCCACACCCATCAAACAATCAAAACCTGTCCTAAAATCCAAACCTAAACATACTCTATGAAAACTAGCAGAAATTCCAAACTTAATCCTTGTAATTTAAAAATTACCTTTGCTGGATTGAATCTCAGAACCAGCTCCCTAAGCTCCAACCTTCAAGCTCCCCTAAATCCCCAGCTGAAATCCTTAGTCTTGACTAATGGCCACCCAAAGCTTTCCTTGCTTAACTTAGAGAAAAGATGAAGAAAAAGGTAAACCAAGTAATGAGAGCAATATAGATCGGTTTCTGAGTGTTCTAAACAATTCTAAGTTTTGTTTTATTCAACTTAAGTCTATAGGGTTACCTCAAGGCTCGGGGTACCAAGACGTCCCCGAGGGAAAATTGGTAAATTTACCCAATATTCCCTCCTAGACATTCTAACCTCAAATATATCTCCAAATATTTATTTTCATAACCTAATAACCCCATAATACATCTAATACCCAAAATACCCCTCGACTCGCCCTGAGTCGGATTCTTAACCCCGTTGTGACTTTCTGGCTAACTGCTCTCTAGAACTGTATCGGATCGTGCTACACAGATAAATATCACATACATATTGCATTTATCACATTTTTACCCTCAACGGGCTAAAATCACAGACATACTCCTAATATCCAAACGGGGCCCACATGCATATCTAATTCAACTAAACATGCATCACTATCACATATTCACATAAATTCACATATTAGCATATTATATTATTTATTGCCCTCCAAGCACGCTAATCAAGGTCCTAAGTCCTGTTAGCAAATTTGGGTCATTACAATATTGCATCTTTCCAGGTTTATAAAGATAATTAACTAATTTAATTAATCTTTATTTTATTAAAATAAAACTGATCATTATAACCTATTTAATTATTTAATTTAAATCCTATTTAAAAAAATAATAATTAAGTATATATAATTAAATTAACAAATTGTTTGAAATTCAAAAGTCAAATCCCAGGGATATGAAATCCTTGTGTGTGGCGCCATACTTATTGTATAGCGAGTGTGTCGACCACACCATTAGGGTTATCCCTAATTGTCTCATTTGTTTATTTAATTAATATTTAAGACAATATATTTATCCCAAAATAAATATTAGTTAGTTCAAAATTAACTTTTTCTTAAAATATCCGTTTTAAATAAATAAATAATTATCTTATTCTAAATAAGATTATTATTAATCTCTCTTTATATTAATCCAATCATGATTAATATATATAATTAATATATTATAATAAATAATTAATTAATTCACAATTAATCAATTGCCCATAATTCTCACATAATATTTCCTTGCCTCAGAAAATTAATTCCTTTGCAATTTAGTCATTCTTTCTACAAATTTTGCTTATGACATCCTTACCCTTGTCAGTGTAGGACAGAGGTGATTTGGGGACCATGGACTTATAATATGAAGCTCCAATAAACCAGATTATTAATTAAACTCTTTAATCCAATAATCTTATTTATTAATTCCTTGATTACTCCACTATAAATATGGAGTTGCACTCTAAGTATTTATAGAATTATATTTACAAAGTTTTCTCTTGTAGTCCATTGATATAATCAATAAATGTAGTTATGTCCTCCATGTATTGGTTCATTAATTAAAATTGGTAAACATTACCACTAATTCACTAGCGAATAATTAATCTATAATCATATTATAGATTTGAGCTCAATAACTATTCAGTTCCAGAATTAACCCTTAAGGGAAGCAATATTCGATCTGTTAGGAAAGTGTGGATTCCATGATTTTAAATCATCTTCCCAGCCATTCATGATATTTAATCTCAAAAACAAAAGTCATTAGCCTCATTATACTAAGAAACCTTAATGAGTGAATAAAAAGATCCAATAAACACAAACAGGAGCTCATGAATACTCAGGATTTAGAGTGATGTACAAAGGATCATCTATTATGATAAGAATTAAATCTTTATGTCAAACAACAAGTTTATAAAGATAATTATTTCTCATCGGTATGTCATATATAATCTCTATTATATACAACACCTTTACTAAGATGTCTATCCACATCAGTAATCTGAATCTAGATCACTCACATCCCGTATGCTTAGTAAACTGCACTAGTAACCATTCATTAAATATTCCTTACTTTAATATGTTACTAACCATTTTATTCATTATATATGATATTAATTCTCTCGTACTAATACAAGATCATATTCTCATGAATGAATAAGGAATTTTCTTGATATTATTATATAATTAATTCAAACATTAATTATAACATTCAAATATAATAAAATTGTACTTTTATTTAAATCAATAAAATGTCTTTACATGCTTTTAAGGCATTATTCCTAACATTCCGTTCTTCAACATCCTCCGAGGAGGTCAAAGATTCGAGTGCACGGAGGAGTGTGAGCAGGCATTCCATCAATTGATGGCGCATATGGCTAATCCACCCATCATGTCAATGCCCGTAGATGGAGAACCCCTCCTCCTCTACATGGATATCTTGGAGGATGCCATCAGTGGCGCCTTAGTTCATGAAGAAGGTCGTGTTCAATACCCGATTTATTATGTGAGTAGGAGACTGCTCGGAGCGGAGTCTAGGTATCCACTTATGGAGAAGCTAACTTTTTGCTTAATGGTTGCTTCTCGAAATATAATGCCTTACTTTCCAAGCGCATCCCATCAAGGTCCTCACCAACCAACCCTTGCGGCAAGTCCTCCAGAAGCCAGAGTCCTCAGGGAGACTCCTCAAGTGGACCATCAAACTAAGTCAATTTGACTTTACTTTTCATTCGAGGACTACCATCAAGAGACAAGCACTGACATATTTCATAGCCAAGTGTATAGAGACACATGAGCGACCCGGGAATGCCGTGGTGGTTGGGCCCACATGGAAGCTATATGTAGATGGGTCCTCCAATGAGAATTGTAACGCAATAATACCGTAAAGCCGTTACCATGTGAGTTAAAAATGTGCCATTAACTCGCTAATCGAGGAATTAGACCAAAAAGTGTGATTAACTAAAGTAAAGACTCATTTAAATAAGAATTCAATATAAAAGTTTGGACATTCATTTAAATCATAAAAATGTTATATTGGGACCCAAAAGTGTTGTTTAAAATGTATTTAAAACTCAAAAGTTAGTGTACCATTTATAGCACGTTCCTCAAAACTACCCCCACCTGTGGCAGCCAAACATGTACACACTACTCCATGCCCTCCAACTCATGCTTGATTGGCCTTTCTTTTGTCCTTACCTGCACCATAGAGCACCCGTGAGCCAAGGCCCAACAAGAAAACTCCACAAACATAGCATATGACAGTTCATTTCAGTAAATACATAGCTAAAAAAAATATCAGATAGTTCACAACAGTGGCCTAAGCCGATCAAGGTGCATTACCAGGCACCGGGTTCACGGTCTTAACCGAGCGGGTGAACACAACACCCTAGATGGCCATGCCACGGCGGCCTACATTCAGCATGCTTGTTGCTGTTTCTAGCTCTTGCAAATCACGACCTATGCCAATCCCGACCTTTGCCAATCCCGACCTTTGCCAATCCCGGCCTTTGTCGATTTTGGCCTTTGCCGATTCCAGTCTTCACTGATTCCGGCCTTCGTCGATCCCGACCTTCGTCGATCAGACACAAACAAATATACATGACATAACAATTACAAAAAATTAGACATAATACTAAACACAAATAATCAGGCCATGCCTGGCTCTACTTGCACAAATAGTTTTCTTACCTGCGTCCTGAGCTGACAGAATAGGGTGATCCCGAGCATGATCCCTAATCCCGAGCCTTAGTAGTAAAACCTAGTCACAACGTATTAATAATAAATATCCATCAAACCCTAAACCAATTAAAACTTTAGAATATTATTTTAGCCTTCGACACCTCGAATTCTACTAAACCAGGTACTAGAGTCCTTCCTGAGTCCTTAAATTTGAGTTCCCAAGCTTAAAAATCTGTTTTGGACATTTCCCTTAATTTTAGCCGTGACCCAACCCCTAGGTTCGTGACGCACTACAAGTTAAAGAGCTCAAGGCTCTCTCCTGGGTGATGCAATCCTCGGAGCGCCCCAACCTGCACTGCGGCTCCTGGGTGATTTCAGCGAATTGCCAGGCCCCTAACACGCACACGGGCCACGTCACCTGAAGAACAGGGCCATGAATCGAGCTCAAAAACCAAGAATTCCCTTACGTTTTCTCGAGCCAATTTCACTAAAACCCACCCTAATCAATACCCAAACCCAAATTTATATATAGAATTCAAATCAATACAACATAATCACTATAATTACCCCAAAAACTACTCCATACTTTCACCAAAACCCAAAATCAGACCAAGATTTAAACTTCAAGAAAACCTTTAAACTACAACAGAAAACCACCAGAAATTCAGAGACAACCTTACCTCAATCTGAGAATCGACCCCGAGCTAAATCCCAACCACTTTAAGCTTCAAATTCCAGAGCTTCTCCTTCAAAACTCCCAAGCCTAGAGACATAATGGTACTCGTGAGAGAGAAAGCGAGAGTTAAGGGTGTTATGTTCTATTTTTCTAAGTGTTTTGCAGAAGTTAGCCTAACCATGTCTATCCTTAGCTTCAAAATGAGTAAAGTATCCCTAGGTTAACCATTAGCCATTTAATGCCTCCAAGGGAAATCTCGTCATTTGCCACATTCCCGCTAATTCTTCGAGTAGTCCTATAAATCCTCAATTAACCTCAGCATACCCAAATAATTGCTATATAACTACCTATTACCTAGTAAATCCCAAACACACGCTAAGTTCCCAACATACCCCTAGGCCCACCCCGAGCTGAGTATTGGACCGCGTTGTGACTATTCCTCTAACCCGCTCACTAGGACCGCCTCGAGCCCAATATCGCAAATATACCCACATAACAATGTGATTTCAGTCATAACACACACATAATTACATTTACGCATTGTACGGGCCACAATTACAAATATGCCCTTATTAACATGAACGGGCCCACATGCATATTTAATTCACCTAAACATGCATATCTTAGCATATAATAATACAACTCGAGTAATCAAGTACTGATAAAAATATATCATAATTAATCACGTAATAATACAATTAAATCAATTATTGCCCTCCCGCATAGCACTAAGCCTTATTAGCAAATTTGGGGGGCGTTACAACTATCCCCTCCTTACAGAAATTTCGTCCTCGAAATTTACCTGAATAGCTCGGGACATCAATCCCGCATGTCAGACTCAAGCTCCCAAGTTGCCTCTTCTACCTTGCTGTTTCTCCACAACAATTTCACTAAGGCAGTGGTCTTGTTCTGTAAGACTTTATCCTTTCGGTCTAGAATTTGAATCGGTTTCTCCAATTCTAGATTCTCATAACTCAACACATGTGTAGGATCTAATACGTACTTCCAGAGCATAGACACATGAAATACATTGTCAACCCCTCATAAAGCAGGAGGCATAGCTAATCTATACACCACCTCTCCAACCCATTCCAGAATCTCAAAGGGGCCAACAAACCTATGACTTAATTTTCCTTTCACTCCAAACCATTTCACTCATCTCAATGGAGAAACTCTGAGGAATACATGATCACCGACTTGAAACTCTACACTTCTATGTTTCAAGTCTGAGCAACTCTTCTGTCTACTCTAGGAGGCGAGCATTCTAGCTCTGATCTTCTTAATTGCCTCATTGGTCCTTTGAACTGCCTCAAGATCTAAGTACTGCCTCAAGATCTGCACTTCCTCCCATACAACATTTCATACGGAGCCACTCCGATAGTCACCTGATAACTGTTATTATAAGAAAACTCAATTAAAGGGAGATACTTACTCCAAGATCCCCCAAATTCCAGCACACATGCTCGCAACATATCCTTTAGTATTTGAATTGTCCTCTAAGGTTTCCCATCCATCTGAGGATGATACGCTGCCCTGACCCTCAACTGTGTGCCTACAGCTTTCCGCAAGCTCTCCCAAAACTTAGAGGTGAAGGTGGGGTCCCTGTTGGACACTATCGATCTCGAAGCCCCATCGAGACGCACAATCTCCTTTACATACAACTCAACATACTGCTCCACCGTAAAATTAGTCTTAACAGGCAAAAAATGGGTTGATTTGGTGTACCTATCCACAATCACCCACACAGAATCATGTTGCCCGATCATCCTTGGAAATCCAACCATGAACTCCATGGTAATATCTTCCTATTTCAACTTTAGAATTCCTAAAGGCTGCAGCAACCCTGCTAGCCTTTAGTGTTCGACCTTCACCTATTGACAAGTCAAGCACTTGACCACATAATCCACCACATTCTTCCTCATTCCTGACCACCAATACAGAGTCTTTAGATCTTGGTACATCTTCGTCGTACCCAGATGTAGAGAATAAGGAGTGGTATGAGACTCATCCTAAATCTCTCGTCTGATACCAGAATCCATGGGAACACAAATCCAATTTTTATATCTCAACAGATCTACCTCTGAAATAGAAAAGTCTTTAGCCAGTCCAGCAAAGACATATTCCATGTGTTTCCTCAACTGAGGATCCTCCTTCTATGCTTCTTTGATTCTCTCAAGGAGTGTGGACTGAAGAGTAATGTTGGCTAGCTGACCAACTACCAGTTCAATTCATGCTCTCGTCATTGCTTCAACTAGCTTTTCTGATATCTGTCTTAAACTGAATAATTGCCCGGGGCCATTCCGACTTAATGCATTGGCCATCACATTGGTCATTCCTAGATGGTACAAAATCTCACAATCATAGTCATTTACCAACTTTAACCAACGTCCTTGATGCATATTTAAATCCTTTTGAGTAAAGAAATACTTCAAACTTTTATGGTTAGTGTATATTTTGCACTTCTCTCCATTCAAGTAATGCCTCCATACCTTCAATGCGAATACCACCGCTGCCAGTTCTAGATCATGAGTGGGATACCTCTGTTCATACTCCTTCAGCTATCTAGACGTGTAGGCTATCACCTTTCCAGCTTGCATCAATACACAACCCAAACCATGCCTCAAAGCATCGCAGTAGACCACAAACTTTTCCTTGTCTGATGGAAGATTCATACCGGAGCGGTGATCAGTCGCCACTTCAACTCCTTGAAATTGTTCTCACATATATCTGTCCAAACATACTTGGTCTTCTTACATGTCAGCTCAGTTAATGGTGTGGCTATTCTGGAGAGTCTCTCAATGAAACGTCGATAATACCCTTCTAATCCCAAGAAGTTTCTAACCTCTGGTACACTGCTCGGTCTCGACCAATCTCTCACCGCCTCTATCATGGCTGGGTCCACTAGAATCCCCTCCTTACTCATGATATGCCCCAGAAATGTTACCTGGGGTAACCAGAAGTCACACTTACTAAACTTAGCCTATAACGTATGCTCCCTCAACCTCTATAGTACCAAAAAGAGATGTTGCTCGTGTTTTGTCTCTGATTGGGGGTACACCAGTATATCATCGATTAATATGATCACAAACTTATCCAAATAATCCATGAATACCCTATTCATCAAATCCATGAAGGCTGGTTATTCCAAAAGACATGACCAGGAATTCATAATGTCCATACCTTATACGGAACATGGTCTTTGGTATGTCCTCCTCCTTAATCCTCAATTGATGGGTAGCCAGACTAAAGGTGAGAATACCTTCTTTCCTTGTAGCTGGTCAAACAAGTCATCGATCCTGGGCAGTGGATACATATTCTTAATAGTCAACTTATTCAACTCTCGGTAATCGATGCACATTCTTAAGGATCCATCCTTCTTCTTCACAAGCAGCACTGGAGCACCCCATGGTGAAAATCTGGGACTAATGAACCCTAGATCCAGTAATTCCTGCAGCTGAATCTTCAGTTCCTTCAACTATGCTAGCGCCTTTCTATAAGGTCTCCTCAATACTGGTTCTGCTCCCAGTGCCAATTCTATGAAGAATTAGATCTAAGTGTGCGGTGGCAATCATGACATGGTTTGTTGGAAATACATAAGGAAAATCACACGCCAACCTAGTCTCACCTGGTCCAACAGAAATTACCCTAGAGGTATCCACTATGTTCTCTAGGAATCCTATGCAACCTTCTTGCAATAGGTCTATAGCTTTTAATGCAGAGATCATAGGTACTCATGGTCCACTCACTGTCCCCACAAATAAGAAAGGTTTCTCTCCTTCGGGGTCAAAAGTTACCATCCTACGCTTGCAGTTTATCCTTGCCCCATACTTTGACAACTAGTCCATCCCCAAAATCATATCAAAGTCATCCATCACTAGTTCAATCAGATCCATAGACAACTCCCTACTTTCTATCTCTACTGGTAATGCTCTAACCCACCTCCTAGAAACTATTAGTTCTCGAGTTGGCAACAAAGTCCTAAATCCCAAGCATACACATCACTAGCTCTACACAAATGGTCTATCACCCTAGCAGATACAAACGAATGATTAGCTCCTGAATCAATCAACCTAGTAAATGAAGAACTAGCACTAGAAATTTGACCTGTCACGACTGAGGGACTAGCCTCAGCCTCGGTTTGGGTCAAAGTTAATACTCCGGTTAGAGTGAGGTTGTCACTCCTCATCAGTTCTTCTTTTTTGGCTTGTGGACAGTCCTTCCTCAAGTGATTGACACTCCCACAGATGAAGCATGCTCAGACTCTACACTCCCCCAAATGTCGTCGCCTGCACCGTGAACACTCTGGGAAGCTTCTCCAGTTCTCTCCCCTGCCCTGTCGGCCAACAAAGGCACCTTGTGCCCTCCTATCTTGACTAAGAGGAACAAAATAATCTGGGACCTTTCTCTTCTGCTCACAGGGTCCACTACCTCGACCAGAACCAGTGAAGGGAGGCACCATCCTCTGAGCATCAAGCCTTGCTGCGCCTTCCTACCATATCTTATCTTCAACACCCTCAACAGTAAGGGCTTTTTCCACTACCTGAGCATAAGTGGTAGTCCTTAGATCTAGTGTTATCTTAACATCATGAACTATCATCGCATTCAACCCCCGTACAAATAGATCTCTCCTTGCCATGTTAGTAGGCACCAAATCCAGTGCAACTTAGCCAACCAATCAAACTTCAAGGCATACTCTGTGAGGGTTATCCTACTCTGGGTCAAATTGGTGAATTCATCCACCTTTGCAACTCGAACTGCAACACAGTAATACTTCTCATTAAAGACATCCTTGAATTCACCCCAAGTCATAGTAGTCACATATCTCATTTAAGACACAACTTCCCACTAGATGTGGGCATCCTCCCTCAACATATAGCTGGTGCAAGCCACCCTCTCGTTTCCTTCCACCTTCATAAAATCCAATATGGAGAAATCATGTTCATCCACTGCTCTCCCCGTAGTGGGTATGGTCCACCTTTAAAGGTGGGAGGGTGCTGCTTTCTGAACCTTTCATACAAAGGCTCCCACCTATTCTCCATCACAGGCTGGGCTGGCACTGGTGCCACGACCTGTGGGGCCTATAATCCAACATCCCGAGGAGGAGCCTACTGTCTCAGCTCTCAAAGTTTATCTTCAGTCCTCTGAAGTCTGGCTTGCATTTCTGCAAACATCTGCTGCCAGTTCTGTGGGGCAGGTGGAGGGTCCTAACCCTGGTCGTTATCTTTAGCCATATTGCCGCAAAATCTAATTGATCGCAGAGGCATAACTTTAATATGCCTGCAATCAATGACGTCACACATCAAGCACGATAACAACATACAAAGAAAACCACCTCCCAGTTCAACCAATCAAACACAAATATCAAACCAATACAATGCACACACAACATAATCATATAACAGTCAAAGGGGCCATGCCCTATCAGTATATACACTCATCGTGCTCTATTTATATAAATCAGGCAAACAGGGAAATTCAAACAAGGAATTAAACATATATTTTACTTGATACTGACCAACCCTGAGTCGAGCTTGTCTCTGGCAGTGAGCGTACATGTTCGGTTAATCTCCAGGAACTGTAAACCTTGTCATGCTCTGATACCAAGTTGTAACATCCTACTACCCTAGAGCCATTACCATGTGATTTAAAAATGTGCCATTAACTCGCTAATCTAGGTATTAGACCAAAAAGTGTGATTAACTAAAGTAAAGACTCATTTAAATAAGAATTCAATATAAAATTTTAGACATTCATTTAAATCATAAAAGTGTTACATTGAGATCCCACAATGAACGGGCCCACATGCATATTTAATTCACCTAAAAATGCATATCTAAGCATATAATAATATAACTCGAGTAATCAAGTACTGATACACATATATCACAATAATCACGTAATAATACAGTTAAATCAATTATTGCCCTCCTGGTAAGCTAATCAAGGCACTAAGCCTTATTAGCGAATTTGGGGCGTTACAAGAATGAAGCATGAGCGGGCATAATCTTGGTATCCCTTGAAGGGCACAAGGTCTACAATGCCTTAAGGTTTGGGTTTGATGCCTTTAATAACCAGGCTGAGTACAGGGTCCTTATTGCTAGACTCCAAGTGGCTCTAGAGCCTAGGGCCGAGGACCTTGAGATTTTTAGTGATTCTCAGCTCATAGTGAATCAGGTCCTTGGAGAGTACCAGGCCCAAGGAACAAAGATGGTCACATACTTAGCGAAGACCCAGTAAATGCTGCACAACTTCAAGAGATTTTCCACCCGACAAGTGCTGAGGGAACAAAACTCCAATGTTGATGCCCTGGCCAAGCTTGCTACCACCAAGGATGTTGAATTAATCAACGTGGTCCCGATTGACAACTTAGCCACCCCAGGCATCTCAGCTTCCGAGGAGGTAGAAGCAGTCTAGCCTTAAGACGGTTGGATGAGGCCTATTATGAAGTACTTAGTGTCTAGAGAGTTACCACAGGACAAGAAAGTAGCTCAGAAGCTGCTTTACCAAGCGCCTTGGTACGTGATCATGGACATCAAGATGTACAGGCGAGGATATTCATTGCCCCTTCTCCGGTGTGTGTCCAAGAAAGAAGCAAGCCTTATACTTTGAGAAGTACAAGAGGGCTTTTGTGAGGACCACGCCAGAGGGCAGAGCCTCACGAAGAAAATCCTAAGACAAGGCTACTTATGGCCTACTATGAACAGTGATTCGATGGAATATGTCAAGAAATGCGACAAGTGCCAATGCCTCACCAACATACCCTGAGCTCCTCCAAATGAGCTCACCCTAATGACAAGTCCTTGGCCCATCCCAGTCTAGGGGATTGATCTTATCAAGTCCTTGCTTACCAATAAAAGGGGAGTTAAGTACGATATTATGGCGGTCGACTACTTCGCGAAGTGGGTCAAAGCCGAGCCATTCACTATGATCACTTTCAAGAAGGTACTCGACTTCATCATTAAGAACATTGTTTGTCACTACGGGCTCCCTCGAAAAATAGTCTCCGACAACGGCTTGCAATTCGACAACGAGCTGTTCACATAATTCTTTCAAAGGCATGGGTTTATGAAGAGCTTTTCCTCCGTAGCCCACTCGCAAGCAAACGGAGAGGTGGAAGTTGTCAATAAGACGCTTAAAGCCACCCTAAAGAAGAGGTTGGAATAGGCGAAAAGACGTCTGGCCCTAGGAGCTGCCTAAAGCATTGTGGAGCTACCACACCAATACTAGGACCTCTGGTGGCCATTCACCTTTCTCCATGGCCTACGGATACGAAGCCATGCTCCAAGTCAAGGTTACAATCTCCGTGCACTGACGAGATACGTACGATCCAACCATAAACCACGCTTTACTCTGAGAGTCTCTGGACCTTTTGAAGGAGCTTTGTGAAGCTTCATATCTTCGAGTAGCATCCTACCAACAAAATGTGGCTAGATATTTCAACTCTAAAGTGAAGGATAGGAAGATTAGGGTCACAGATTCGGTGTTGTGAAGAGTCTTCTTAGCCACCCGAGATCATTGTGCCAGAGTATTGGATCCTAACTAGGAAGGCCTGTATCAAGTCGAGAGTATCGTGTGTCCAGAGACATACAAACTAGCCCGCTAGGTGGGGAGTTAGTTCCCCACACTTAGAATTCCAAGCACCTTCGCTGATATTACCAGTAATATAAGCAATGTATTTTCTAAATTTTGTAGTCACTTTGTAGCCTTCATGCACGATTAATGGAAATCGTGTGTGCAAAACACAATAGATGAAATTAAAAAAAATGCTTGTATTTTAAATTTTAATTTAGTAATTTCACTTCCCTAGGTGTATCTGCTCGCTGGTCTGGATAAGTGAACGTAGATAAGTCTTCAATCACTTGGGGGGCATAGTTGGGTCTCCTCACTGGATAGCCACTCACGGAGCGTGACGTAGTAAGTTAAGATTATCATGAGTGGAGTACGACTAGTGTCAATGTAACGCCCCACGTCACTATGGTTGCTTCCTGAAATGACGACTGGCCCTACAAACCAACATGAGTCTTTCTAGCATGCTTTATCCTCACTCGCATGCTTCCTAGGAAAACTTCCCAGGAGGTTACCCATTATGAGACTACTCCAGGTCAAGCACACTTAAGTGATGGGCTACTGAAAAGAGGATGCATCTTGTTGGCATAGGTAGTACACATCAATCCATTCAACTCTTTTGCAACTGTGTATTCCTATACCTACATAGTCTTAGAATCATCACACTTGAAATTCCCCAAGCAGTGTGGGATTGCATAGATTTTACCCAGTCTTCACCCCTACGGATCACAGGATTCTAATTGTCACAATCGCCCTCCCTTAGGGGTCCGATGTCCGCATTAGCCAAACTTCCGACTGGGTCAAGGCTTTGATACCATTTTGTAACGCCCCACATCACTATAGCTACTTTCTGGAATGACGATTGGCCCTACAAACCAACACGAGTCTTTCTAGCGTGCTTTGTCCTCACTCGCACGCTTCCTGGGAAAACTTCTCAAGAGGTCACCTGTCATGAGACTACTCCAGGTGAAGCATGCTTAACTTTGGAGTTTTCAAGTGATGGGCTACCGAAAAGAGGATGCATCTTGTTGGCATAGGTAGTACCCATTAATCCATTTAAGCCCTCTTCAACTGTGTAGTCCCATATCTACACAGTCTTAGAATCATCACACTGGACCTTCCCTAAGCGGTGTGGGATTGCACAGTTTTTACCTGGTCTTTCCCCCTACAAATCACAAGATACTGACTGTCACAACTTCAACACAATTCAACTTCCACAGACAACCAGTGAGAACCTCACTATGTGCTTCTATAAGTACACTTATTATAATATAGAGCAAATGGTTCTCATCTCATTCCAACATGTTGATAACAATAAAGGTATGAACGAATGAGATGCACCAGCATCAAATAATACACTAATTCATGAGTGTGAGATAAATACCATATCTTCCACAACTCCCTAGTTTGTACCTCTATACACATCCTCATTAGCAATAACATAGGATTGAACAAAAACCATTTCTTTTTCTTTGATTAGGATAACTGGTGCTCGCATCAGAACCTTTTTTTTAAGTTTACCTGTTGACTTTCTGTAGCCACATGAGTTTAGGACTTGGTGAGTAACTTGAATGAAACTCAAGCTTGGTATAACTTTCAGTAGGACACCCAATTAACCACAACCAAAACAACCATGTAGGAAAATAGGAGTCTTCCTAGAAGGCCAATATTTATGCCATTTTTCCCAGTTTGTTGACCTTAACCATCTTATCATCCATAAATCTCCTTAGGTGTCATGCAATTTATCCTCCACCAAGCATCAATTTCATATTCTTGGAACTCGTACTCACGGGTTTCATTATGAAGCATTGACAACACATAGTCCTTCGAGTTAATATGAGATAATGATTTGGTTAAAATTTCTAACTTTAGGTGACTTAGAAATTTGCCAATAAATGGAGAGTTCTTCCATACCTTATGTACGGTCATTCATATCCTTGGTATCCAACAAGTAATTTCATTCTTTGGTCACTGCAAATCAACAAGGATAACTTGGTACCAGATTTGCGTCCAAAGACTAATGATACTTTCAACTAACAGCACCTTAGTCCATTATTCTGTAGCTATAAAATTTAGTGAGGAATAAAAGATTTCTCTCTCTCTATATATATATATAGCTTTTTTCATATCAAAATAGTTTATTTTAAAAAGTAAATTTAATCTATTTGGTGACATACTTTGAGGTATTTAAACCCGATGCTCTGATACCATTTTTCTGTCATGACCCAAGCCTTAGGCAGTGGCAGCTGTTTAATATCCATAACTTGGGTGGTCAACAGTTAAACTTTGACCCTTATTAGAAAATATTGCTTATAAGCGATCCTTTAGTTTATAGCATAAACTACAATAATTATAATTCTAAAATAATGGAATAACTCCTATAATTATACATAATATAATAGAAATAAAATTTGGATCACTCTCATCATATATATGTTTAAAAGTAATATTCCCACAGTTATACAATCACCAAATAATTAAATTTAATAAGTTACAAATTATAAAAAATAGACTTAGCATTTATAATTCCTCAAAACTAAATAACACAGCTAAACTCCAATTCATATACCTTAATAGAATAAGTAATATTTCACAAGTCATACCCTTCGCCTTGAACATGAGACCTTAAAGAAAACTAGATTGGACTAAACTAGGAAAAATCCAAACTTTGGATCCCCATCCATCTTGGTATCCTTCAATCTCAAATTGAGTGTTTCCTGGAAGGGATAAATAGGGGTGAGCTTATAAAGCCCAATAGGAAAATAACTAATCACAAAGGAGCCATAGTTTTAATAAATATCCCTCCGTGGTTAGCTTTTAAAAGTAAACATATCATCATCATGTGTAAACAAAAACAGAATGACCACAAATAATCACAATAGTAATTACACATGCACATCACACCGTCCACTAGATCCCTAGTTCTCGATACCCACCATAGAAAAACTGACATCCGTAGTCGGACCTGCTAACCACCACAAGAGGGAGGCTTAGAACACTTCCTGTATACAGATGCTAGGTCTTTCCATCTACTGGTGAGAGCACACCTAACCTACCTATGATGACATAGAGACTAGGTCGTGAAACAACAACATGAACAAATCATGATCACTGTGGCTCTCATCAATATAACCAAAAGTAGGTAAACATGAATAGCAAGAAACATATTCCCTTATATTTTAGAAAATTTGGCAGCATAACGACTGCATTTGAATAAAACCCAAAAATCATATCCTGCATCAATATGTATATTAAAATACAATTGACACACAGTGCCCTCAGAACAATACAAAAAAACATGCAGATTATGTTTTTCATTTCTCAAACATTTTATTAATATCAAGATTGGAATGTGTTTAATGCAATTCAATTAAAGTAAAATAAGTCCAATAATCTAGTTGAGTCCTTACCTCCTTATAATTGTTAACCTGAGTCCAAAACAACTCTCTTAAGCTTAACGATGATCCTAGAGTGATTTAGTCCATTTTTTAAATATCACATTTTTCTACGTGCATCAAATGAGAAAATGATTATCATCATTGCATCCCTTATTCAAATCATGTCCAACGAAATATAATATGGCTATATTTGAAGTTTGAAGTTCTGAAGCCTTATCGAGTCGGAAATAGTAATCATTGGGGGCGAAAATGAGAGGTGTACTAGAAATGTTGAAGAATGTAGGCTTGGCATATATCAAAATGATCCCCTTAATGAGTAGATCACGATTATAAAACCCATTATTCTTAAAAAAACCGATGATGTCACCGAAAAATGCTTTCGAAGGAGCGGAGATACCCAAAATCTTGTTAAAGAAAAATGGCGAGTTGACCAGAATGACTTAGTGGGGCTTGTTCCTCTCTCCAGACTAGTTCCACTAGTACCAAACACTTGTCGAGAAGTGCTCGAAGTTGGCTAGAAAGCGCATTCAAAGTTTTAATGGCGACTCTGGGAAAATGACTGCAAGCGAGAGGCTGCCCTTTGGTGGCTGACTTCGTCGACGGCTGCTAAACACTTCTGGGTGGCACGTGGCAGCAGATGGTGGTTGGAAATCGGTCATTTGAGGTGGTGGAAATGGCTAGTTTTCATGGATGTTGGTTGCGTTTGAAGAGAAGGATAATGAAGAAGAAGAATAGAGAAAGGATGAGAGAGAGAAAGAAATGGGACTCATGCACGTGGGGAGTGAGAAGAACAAAAAAAAAGTTTATATTTTGTTTCTTTGACCCATTCAAAGTTTTTAAAATAATATTAAAAAAGTATGGGTTTTACATGCTCTCTCCTTGGCAACCATCTTCTCCCATTGAAGATGGTGTTCACTGCTTGCACCATTATTGACCACTGACGACGAGCTAAACCTTGCAGACACTTACTCTAGCCTCCATTTGTCGACGCAGATCAATGGCCACCCACCGTTCTCCACCTATGCAATAGTGGGAGTGTCTCGGCTGTGTGTTCATTTTTGGCGATGAAATTTTGCACATTTCTCATAATCATTGTGGCTGTGAATTGTAAGGGAAGTACAACCACAGGATGGCGGTCTCTGTCACATGATGGTTGTCCCACGATGCTCGGGAAAGTCTCAAGCACTATAGGTGTAACGTCCCAAAATTACCTAATAAGGCTTAAGACCTTCGTTAGGGAGCCAGGATGGCAATATATGAAATTATATGTTTACTTGATATATTTGATTGCGATGATGTGAGTTATATGATAATATAACTAGTTATGCATGTTTAGGGATATTAAATAGGCATGTGGATCGTTTCTTATTAAAAGGGCAACTTTCGTAATTTGGCCCGTTATGGGTATAATTGTATATGTGCATATATGTGAGAGACCACATTATTATGTGAGTTTATTTGGGTTACTCAGAACGAGACGGTCCTAGAGATCAAGTTAGCGGGAAAGTCACAACGGGACCCAATACCTGACTTGGGGTGAGTCAAGGGGTATTTTACGTATTTGGCATTAAATCCGGTTATCAGGTAATGAGAATGAAAATTTTTGAGGATATATTTGGAGTTAGCGAGATTAGGAGGGAATACTTGAGATTGTGACCATTTTTCCCTCAGGGACGTTTTTGGTACCTCGAGCCTCGGGATTAGCTTAAGTAAACTTAAGCGTTAAGAAAACACAAAAACACTCAAAACACTCCCTCACTTAACTGACTCTCCCTCTCTCTCTTTCTCTCTCAGCTTCTTAAGTAAGTTTTTGAAGAATTAAGAAGATTTTGGCTAGAAACTAAGGAATTGAAGGCTCGAGATTAGAATTCGGATACACAACTACAAAAATAGGCTTTAACTTCAGTTTTTTCGCTTGTTATTCTTCAAATCTTGTGGAGATATTAACCGAAATTAATCCGAGCGAAGTTAAAAATATTTAAAAACCGAAGTTAAAGCCCTTTAACTTCGGTTTTTACATAATAACTGAAGTTAAATGATACCCTTTAACTTCGGTTTTTACATAATAATTGAAGTTAAATGGCACCCTTTAACTTCTGTTATTACATAATAACTGAAGTTAAATGTATTTTTTCCTAAAAAAAATATTTTTATTATTATTTTGATTTTTATAAATTATTTTCATAATTATTTTTTTAATTCTAATTTGTAATTATTTTAATATTAATAAATATATTTGAACATTCCAATAAGCTTAAAATAAAATAAATTCACAAACTATATAAACTTAATGCACATAAATATACACATTCATACAGAAATAAAATCTAAGTATCACATAAACATCTAAAATATTCGTACAACTAAACATGTGAAGTTCACCTAAGTAATTATTTGAAATATTGAATTTTCTTATGTATTAAATTTTTTTTTTTAAATTAGCAGAATTTTCCCTATAAATAGGACTACCCAAACCTGTAGTTCAAAGTAACCTTTTCTAACAAGAGGTGTAATAAGGTTACTTCAAACTAGAGACTTATGGTTATTAACGCAACACACAAATTCTCAATATCCTATACAAAACCTACCGCCAAACCTAAAAAATTTAAATTACAACTCAATGAATAAATACTATATATTTAAAAACATGTTCAAGTAATATTGGGATTTCCTCTGTTTCCATAACATATCCCAATTTCATAAGTACCTATTAATTCAATACAAAGAAAAACAACAATCAACATGCATAATTCCATCCTTATACCACCGAAACACACAAATTTTCTAGAACCTACTTCACTAGTTTTCAAACTTAATTTCCACTAAATTCAATATAAATTAACTATAATTCTATAAATATGTGAAATAGTAATAAATAAAACTAAAATACTTACTCACCTTCAATTTAATCTTCAAGTTAGTAACTGCCAATTCAAAACTAAAATACCGCCAAAACAATAATCATCCTAAAAAGTTTAAACAAAAATAAAGTATTAAATTATTGAGTTTATATATAACTAGTACCAAACATATTTAATATTCAATACAAATTAAACATTAAAACATATTTATACAAATAACTATTTGAACAAAATATTAACTTGTTTTTTTTTATAACAACAATGTATTAATTAATTTTTTTTAACAACAAAATATTAACTTGATTAATACACCAAATAATTATTGTAAATAATAATATTTTATACAATAACAAAAAATTATCAATTTATTAATATAATAATATTACATTTGGATTAATAAAGAAAATTAGCATAATCACATAGTTGGAAGATTCATACCTTTTTAAATAGTCAAATGCAACTCCAAATAACGATTATCAACCTTGAAAACCTATACATTATCAAAAATTTAATAAATCCAAAATAATAAGAAAAAAATATAAAATATCATACGAACAAATATTTAATGATCCATATCTATTTCAAAGCTCAAAAATGTGTTTGGATGTTGAAAATCCATTCAAAAACCCAAAACAATGGGTATTTTCAACCACCACCAATACCCATGAAAAAATAAACAAATTTTTCCTCTCAAAACTAAATATAATAAGTTTTCTATAATCAAGATGAGTATTTTTTTTTAGAAAAAATGATGGAAGAAAACAAAAACAATGATGGAAAATAGGTGAAACCCTTTTCTCTCTCACAGTGGTAATGGGGGTTTCAGGTCTATTTGCGTTTCAGAATGAGGAGACGTGCAGGTGGAAAAGGGTTTTAAAGACCTTTAGCTTTGGTTATTACGAAAAGACCGAAGTTAAAGGGTACCTTTGAACTTTAGTTTTTTTTTATAAAAAAACTGAAGTTAAAAGCTCTGTTATACTTATCTTCAATAAAATTGAAGTAATAGGTTAATTCCTTTGAGTGCCAAAACAAAAGGCAAAGTTAAAAGTCCGTTAAAAGCTTTAACTTCGCTTTTTATGTATTTCTCAACAATTCTATGTATAAAACCGAAGTTAAAGCCTATTTTTGTAGTTGTGATATCATGTGGCAAGGGGATCAACATTCACAGCTGAGGTAATGTGTTAATCTCTATGTTTAACTGAATTTTGTTAGAATTCATAGCTATTCTTGAGGTGTTCTTGAGCCTTAGAGCTCAAGAGTTGAATTGGAAGTTTTGATGAGTTTTGTATCTAGGTTTTAGTTGGAATTTGTTGCTAGGAAGATATTAGATCTGTTATGTGGAGTAAATTATTGTTTTAGGGTGAAATTGGTATAGTTTTGGTTGGATTTGGATAATGAAAAATGGAGGAAATCTGGGTTCGCAAGGACAAGTCACGACCCTGTTCTTGAGGGGTCGCGACCCAAGAGAACTCAGGGCCCTTGGGGGCTTCTGTCTGGGTGGCGCGCCATGACCCTCAAGGGCAGGTCGCGACCCGTGTTCCATAACCAAGGGAGGAGGGCCTCAAACTTGAGGGGCATGCCGCGACCCTCAAGGGCATGTCGTAGCCCGCTTGGGCTGTTTTGGCCATGGTGAGTTTTTAGTGACAGGAATCTTTTCCATTGGGCTCGGGATGGATTCTACTACCTGTTTTAGTAGAATTCGAGGTCCCAGAGGCTAGGACTCGGTTTGGAAGCCTTTATTTACTTGTGATTGATGGAATCCTATATTATTGTTAAGACTAGGTTATTGCTAGGGGCTCAGAACTGGGATCGTGCTCGATGGTCGTTCTTATTTTACGCTATACTCGGACCTAAGGTAAGAAAACTGCACCCAATACGTGTTATATGTGATTAGGGCTTGGCCCGACTGTTAATAATAATTATGAATAGGGCTTGGGCCTATGAGGATAATTATGATTAAGTTATCATTCCATTATTGATTAAACATACTTGAATATTTTATACCAGCTTAAGTGTTTCATGACTGTTCGCATGGTTTGTGTGGCTAGGGCTTGGCCCCGTTAAATTAGCATGATTATTACTATGATTACTGTTACTTGATGATATTATGTGATTAATATGTAAGCATGTTTGTCTTGTTGAGGTATCTATCCATATCTGTTTTTGTATTGATAATCGAATACCTGGATCAGGGCTTGGCTTATTGGTCAAGGATGATAATAGCGCGCTGCGCGCTGGTCAAAAGGCTTAGGCCTAAACCAACAACATACTATTACGTAGGCCGAACCAATGGTCGATGGAAAATAAAAGTGTTTGGCTAGCTCTATGGCTAGTTACCTAGAGCTAAGGGAGAGGGCCCCAGGTGAATCTATGGTCACATAGCTAGGGGATAGGGCCCCGGGGTTGACTCTAAGGTCAATTGTTCAGGGCAACGACCCCAAAATGGTCTAATGACTGTTTATTTATGATTGTATGTTGATATGAGTAGATTATTACTCCTGTTTATGCAGATGTTTAAGTTTTCTTGCTGAGCCTTGGCTCACGGGTGTTTTGTGGTGCAGGTAAGGGAAAAGGAAAGCTTGACTAGCCATGAGTTGGAGAGCTTTGGTGGCGGCGTGTACATATGCGACTGCTCGTCCACCACAGCCGAGGATATCTCAGAGGAACTAGGTTTGTAGTCCTGATTTTGCCGCTTAGGCCGGCCGGTTGTAATTTTGATGTATATACACATTTTCTAAAAGTTTGGTTGTAATATTTTGGGATCCCATGTATGTATAAACTTTTTAAATAAAAGCCAACAATTCCTTTGACCAAAATTTTTAACCCTAACCTTGGATGTTAACCTTAGTGACATGTTTACAACCAAATGACTTGATTAGCAAGTCTGACACAATTTAAAGTACATAGTGTAACGATCCTTGATTAGGAGGGCATTACAATAAGAATGGCGGAATAGATCTTGGTTGTCAGTCATGGCAGCTCCACGAGAGTGCCATGTTGATTCATGCAACATAGGTTTGGGCTTGGGCCTAAGGTGATGTTTTTGAAATATCATTTGAGCTAATTAGAGATAACTTGAAAAATACCCAATTTTAAGATTAGTTAACTAAAAATAGCTACTAATAATATTTAGTTGAATATTACCCACTTTTTAAAGCACATTTCCCATATTACCCTTAAAACACTACTAGAAGTCCAATGTAAAAATCTCAATCTTTGCCTCTGTCATGTCATTTACTTCCCTCTTTAAATAATATTTCACTGGCATTTACACTAGATCACTGTACAATGGGTAGAGTCATTAATAGTTTGGGTATTAATCTAAGAGTTTTATAAGGTAGGTAAAAATTAAAGAGGTTAAATTAAATTGGGTACTAAGTGTAATTTTCACAGCTAATTGGCATTTTTAGAAGAAAATATAAGCCCAAATGATATTTTTGAAATACTAGTAAGACCTATGTTAATTTTAGAAATTAATATTAGTCCAATATTATTTTTATGAAAAATAATGGCAAGGGGGTATTTTCGAAATAAAATTTAAAAATTGTGGTATTTTTGAAGTATGCATTGTTGACTGGTTTTTTAGCCAACTGACTCGGAGTCGAAATAATTAATTCGAGAGCTTTTAGTATGTTATCCCAAAAATTGGCATATGGGACGTGGCATTATACTTTAGACATAAGGCATTATGCTTTGGACATGTGGCATTAAGTTTAGACGTGTAGCGTTAGGCCTGGCAGGCTGGTCGGCGTGCAAACACAAAATGTATAATAGTTACTGCTCGGCAGGTATACCAGCAAAACTAGCTGGTCGGTAAGACAGACAAATAAACCTAGTCGGCTTAAAGCAGTTACACTCACCCTGAGCCTAACCGACCTAAAAACTCAGTCAAAGCTCCTAATGAATATGGAACCAACCTCCTGCGAGAATATAGGGATATTTTCCCATTGGTTATGCTCGGGCGCAACCCCTGGGCAACACGATCAGTATAAATGCAAACCCTCCACCACAGTGGTGGGGGTACACGAAATTGCCTATCGACTAGTATTTAGAAACATGAAGGACGGCCTATATTTATACCTAGCAGCGATTTTGCCTTATTATATTGTCTTTTACACATAGAAATCCACTTGTAATCCCATGTGATCTTGTCATTATCAATTCTTAGGGCTGAACCTTTAAGATTAATACAAATCTAAGAGGAAGTAGGTCATTATCAATTCATGGGGCCGAACCTCTATAAATCTCGGTGTTCTTTATTATTTATTGCTCATTATTATTAGGTTCTTGGCTCACACGAAATTGCCTACCGACTAGTATTTAGAAACATGAAGTACAGCCTATATTTATACCTAGCAGCGATTTTGCCTTATTATATTGTCTTTTACAGATAGAAATCCACTTGTAATCCCATGTGATCTTGTCATTATCAATTCTTAGGGCTGAACCTTTAAGATTAATACAAATCTAAGAGGAAGTAGGTCATTATCAATTCATGGGGCCAAACCTCTGTAAATCTCGGTGTTCTTTATTATTTATTGCTCATTATTATTAGGTTCTTGGCTCATATATTTTTAATTGATTATTTTACTGAAAGCTCTCGAATTAATTATTTTGATTTCGCGTCAGTTGGCTAAAAAAACATTCAACATTTTTGTACTTTCATTGAGAGCAAGAACAATCACATTCTGATTTTGGTGCTGCAAAGATGGTGGTTTCAACAAGAAGATAAAGTCAAGAACCTTCGGAGCACGAAGCTGAATCATCGCACCGAGTTCCCTCAATGAGCAATCTGAACGGGGGCCGAGTTGATTTACCACCCAGAAACTCGCCTGACACCGGGGGACAAGCTTTAGGGCCAGTTGCAGTCGGGCATATGGCTGCTACCTTTATAGGAGCTACTAACGCAGGAACTTCGGGTGGAGGTGTTGTAAGGGGTACCGACCAGCCAGGACCGAGAGCTGGAGGTTTTGGACGGTATGAACCCCACATCAACATTGAAGGACTTTATCCCGAAATTGAACAGATAAGGGAGGTCATGGGATAGATGCAAGATCAGCTTGCCACCATGAACCAGGGGTGGGCTACCACCCAATAGGCCATTAATGAGGCTTTCAAAAAACAAAGAAGAGATTTCTAAGAATAGATGGATTGACATGCTCGGGAGATGCAGGCCCATCAGAAAGACATGGAATGCCAAACCAAAGAGGCTGCTGAATCCATCTGCAATTATATGCAACAATAACAGACTCAGGGTTATGGGGAGTGCCGCCGAAACTACTGCCCACAAACAACAATGCCCTCCTGTTTTTTGTTTTGGTGATGGGGTCATGAATGGACTAGAGGATTGACCTCAGAATGGGAATCAGGGTTCGACCAGAAGTCACCGATCTAGTTGGAGCACCTAAGAAAACAACAACAAACAGCCCTTACCAGCTGACTAAAAGGTCCTTCTAGGGCGCTACATGAGACAGGGCCGAGCATGAAAATTTTGACTGAGATCTCAAGGAAGTGGCTGTGATAGAAATCTTGATGCTGCAGGATGAGATGGAAACCCCCAAGCACCAGTGCCGAATAGGAGTGGTCAACCCCGAAACAACACACAACAACCTAATCGGTATAGACAACACCAAGAGTACCGACCAAGATCTAGAAGGGAGGAGCTAGAGGTTAGTAATGTGTACAGGCCCCACTATGTCGATGAATATGATCATGAGGATGCAGCGAGCCAAGTCTGCCAACCTAATAATCAGGATGAGAGGGGTAAAAAGCTTGAGGGACTGTTTGCCCCTCAAGGGTAGGATGTCCCGATCAGCTAGCCAGCCCGGGGTGGAGGGCTCCATGGAGTGCCTTTAGTACCAGGCTGAGCAGATAGCCAAAATACTAGGGGAAGGCCACAACCAAACTCTGTATTCAACCGAATGGACCCCACGGGAGGTGAAGACCTGTGAGATGCTCTCAATCACAGCAGGGAAAACCAGGACTCGAATAACATAGCTCCGCTTGAGCCTGTTCATGACCCGAGAATGGATGAGATCCACAATGCAGCGCGGCCCCAGGCAGCTGCAGACACAAACATCAAGGCCCTGGTTGATCTGTTAACGCAATTGGTAAAGAACTTGACAACTCTTAAGTTAACAGTTATTGAAATGGAAAGGCAGGGAGGTTCCCCGTTTTCAGAAAGTGTTAAACAACTACCCATACCAGTCAAATTCAAGATGCCAACATGGAAGATGTACGCTGGGCGGGAAGACCTAGTGTCCCATGTTCACAACTTTGAACTACAAACTGATCTCCATGGGGTTCGAGATGATGCTAGGTGCAGAATCTTCCCTGCCACCCTGTGAGAAATCGCCGAGCAGTGGTTCTTCAAGCAGTAGCCAGGGTCGGTTACATCATGGGATAGATTTGTATGCATATTCTATTCCCAATTTTCTTCGACAATGCCCATTCCGGCCGAGCTAAATGACTTGGTGGACATAAAACAAAGAGATAATGAACTCTTAAAGGACTACATTCAACGTCTTATGCATGAGGCCACCAGGGTGAAATCCCTGAGCGATGATGGTAAATTGATAGCCATTAACTCAGGAATCAAAGTAATAAGCCTATTTTGGAGCAGCTTGAAGATGAAGTCAGTGCGCACCACTCAGGAGTTCCTTGATCGAGCAGAAGAATTTATCAAGCTTGAGGAAGTTGAATGGAAGGTAGACAATCCGACTCAAGCAGCTGCTGAGTAGGGAAAAACAAAAGCTGGGAATACCACTAACACAGCAGGAGAAAGTAAAAATGGGGCCAAAAACGAAAAACATGGTAACGGGGCTAGAACCAGTAATAATTAGAATGATAGCAAGAAGCCTAAAACTATCGAGCAGCCCAAACCATGAGAATATGTTCCTAAGTTTACTTCTTACTCCATCCGGTTAGAGCCCCGTGTAGATGTTTTCAATGCTACCCAGACGGTCGTACCGTACAAAAGACCTCCACCAATGAGGAAGGATGTCAATGACTAAATTTGGCTAGTTTCAAAGACCTCCACCAATGAGACGGGATATGACTAAATTCTACTAGTTTCACAATGACTATGGTCATGAAAAGAGATTGAATTCCTCATTTGGCAGAATAATGCTCATCTGAAGAGGTATGTACGGCCGGCTGCTGACCAACATCTTCAGCAGCAATCCCCGAAGCAGTATCAAGGTAACCAACATCTCTTACCACCACCGGTCGCTGGTTGGCTAGATATGATATGTGGAGGACCACATTTGGTCGGTAATATCAACACGACACGAGAAAAATATCCTCGTTCCCTTAGATACGAGCGAGACGATGATGTTAGGGCCAGGTCGCAGCTCGCCTAGGCAGCCTTAGCCAAAATGGGTTTTTGGGCTCGGGGATTTAAACCTAAGCGCTCGGGACGATTTCTATTACCTGGTTTAGTAGAATTCGAAGTCTCGGAGGCTAGTATTTTATTCCAATCTTTTAATTGGTTTAGGATTTTAATGGTTATCCATTATCTCATTGTGACTAGGTTATACCGCAAGGGCTCAGGAATAGGGATTGTGCTCAGGGCTGCCATATGCTAGCTGCTTGGGATTTGAGGTAAGAAAATTGCACCTGGGTTGTGAATGGGGCATAAACCCCTGTTGAATATGTTATGAATGTGAACATATCTATAACTGAGAATATCTGGATAGACATGCTTGTATACACTGCCATTGAATACTTGTAGTGCATTGTGCTTTGTGATTATATGTGTTTACAGGCTGACCTAAGGGTGTCGGGGGCCGATAGCAAGCGTGCAGAACACAGCCCAGCCTAAGGGTGTCGGGGTCGGCTATAAGACCAGAGGACTCAGCCTAAGGGCGTCGAGCCCGAACGTTATACAATAAACAGAAGTGTGATTCGCACTTAACTATTTGTATTATTAATGAGCTTGATTTATAGATTTGATTGAGCCAAATATTACTGTAGAGTTTGTTGCGTATATTATGTTCTTGATTGAATTTTTTGATTTGAGTTTATTGTTTATATACTGTTGCTTAGTTGTGCATGTTGATTTAAGTTTTTTTCCCGAGCCTTGGCTCACGGGTGCTACGTGGTGTAGGTAAGGGAAAGGGATATCCGGACCAGCCATGAGTTTGATAGCTTCAAGGGCGGTGTGTACATATGCAACTTGCTTGATCGCCATGGTTGGGATAGCTTGGGAGGAACTAGTGTTAAACCCTGTTTTGCCGCCTAGGTCAACTAAGTTGTATTCTAATTGTTTTTTAGTTAAAAAATGAAAAATAAGCATGTAGGAATTATCGTTTTAAAATGTTACATTTTAACAATGCTCCCATGTATTCATGTCGCATGCAAATACATTTTTACGTTCAAATATATGCCTATTGTTCAAGCACATAGTTTTTATTTTGTAACCATTAAAGGTTAATAGGTAGAATTAACATTATTCATTTATGATTTTATGTGAAAATGTGTATGTTTGAAATTATTGGGCAACTTGTACCACGTGTGCATGGCCCATGCTCACGTGGGGTATATGTTTTGGGTTTGAGTATTGACATGTGATTCTAAGAGACGACGTTTGATTATGATTATAGGCTTATTGTGAAGTTTTTCTCATTTTTGTATTGACAGGTGAAGACCTGAGGTAAGGAAGTTAGATAGAATTACTATGTTTATGCTATGAAATGGTATGATTGGGTTGTTATGAGGAAAATGATGTGCTATGTATGATGATGGACCATCTAATATGAAATATGGAATTCTATCTTGAGATGTTATGATGAGTATGATGCAACATGTGTTTCCTTTGTTTTAATGTGAAATGGATTACATGTGTTTGTATGCTGTATGAAAAGGCAAAGGGTTGTTAGCGTGCTGAATGCGACACAACAAAGGAGTTACTAAGGATATGACATAACTCATTAGGCAGATACGTTGAGGTTATTCAAGGAACTGAGATCCTATTTAACTCAAAGAGGAGGTCTTTCCAGTTTTATGCTTTTACTGGATACCTCAAGATGTGACATGGACAATAGTGTTGCCATGATCACAAAGAGTATGATTATGATGTGTGATATGATATGATTATGAAAGGAATTTGATATGGCTATGGTATGATATGCTATGATTTGTATGATATGAATATGTTCATATTGTGTTTCCTTGAATATTGTTGTATTGGTTTGTACTTCCTTACTGGGCTTTTAGCTCACCCCCTTACTTTCCCCCTTTCAAGTAATTAATAGGGTTTCTCGTTGGCACGCGCTGTGATGTGGGGAGTTCCAACGTCTGGGTGTGTATGGCGTGGGGGTATCCTATGAATGAATAAACGATCAACATAAGTGTCAAGTTTTAAAGAGTCATGTTATGGAAATTAGTTTTAAACCTATCAGTGGGAGTTAAATTTTATTTTTCTTTAAACGATGCATAAGAACACTTTATTTTTATTTTAAACTATTGGGCCCAACTTGAATGATTTATCAAGGCCCTGCTGAATTTCATATCTTGAATGGAATTATCTAATTATTTATGAGATGAGAGATGTTTTACAAAGTAATAGAATAGGGCGCTTTACACTTACCCTGACAACATCCTGGAGGCCAGTGCTAGTGATGTACTCTAGAGATTTAATGCTCAGGGTAGCCATGAAGTTGCCTTGGGATGTGAACTCCCTTTTTACATGCCCTTGGTGGAATACCAAGGCCTTCTTCAATGTCTCGTTAACTTCCTTGGCAGGTTCCTCAACGACACCGTCTTGAACTCTACTCGGGACAGGGGGCTCTCTTACAGGTGCGGAGGCAACGATTTCCTTGGTAGGGGTTACTTTGCCCTTGCCAGATTTGTGCGAGGAACTCAAAGTATTTTTATGAGAGGGAGTCTTCCTAACTTGCTCAATAGCCTTAGCAGGAGGGTCAGTGTTTTGGCACTTGGCTGAATGAGTCTCCTTGCTGGGACCACTAGCTTGTTTCAGTGCAAACTTCTTGAAAAAGACGGACGACATATCTGCAAAGTAAAAGCAAAAGGTTAGTCAATATGTCAAGCAGAGTCATAACACACAAAGAAATAAATAAGCAGGAGTAAAAACAAGTTGTTAACGGTGAAATATCGTCAACGATATAAGGTTAGAAAACTAAGACTGTATTGCCAAAGGTATCTTAGAAGAAGAAGGAGAAAACTTGAAAGAGTAAATATGCATAACTACAATGGAGTCGAAATTGTATATTGCTTAACAGCCTTAGCATACAATCCATTTTCCAATCCCTTTTCTGGAGGGGTGATGATCTATTTATAATGGAGCTCTAATGGCTCCTCATACATTGTGGTCCCTGGGGACAAGATTATACATAGGTACATTGTCAGGGTAGTGACACAGGCTGTGGTGGGGCAGAAGGTCATGGTGTCGACCTGGTACCTAGTCAGAGGTATGCATGTAGTGCTTCCACTCTCCATACAAGTTCGTACCACCATTACTCGTCAGACGCGGATGTCAGGGCCACGCCTCTGTCCTCTTCATGGTCGTACATCCCATATTAGTATACGTACCTTGTGCCTGATGGTTGTTCTAACATTTCCAAAATACGCCTTTGCCCCAAGTTTCTTTATATATTTCTAAGTGTAGAGGAGCTTATGATTTATGATGAGTGACTCACCCAGTCGTCCACATCAATTCTAGCTTGGTACCCAATGACTATTTGACATACCCACTTAGTATCTCTAAGTGCTCCTCGTATGCATATTGAGGAGGTTTCAAACCTTACATATCAGGAGAAGATAATGCGTGGGGGTGCCTCACTGGTGGCACCTATTTCTAGAAGTGAACTAGGGCCTCTTCAGCAAGGCACAATGTGCTTGGGACGAGGCAAGCTGCAAGCGGGAAGCCTAGCGAAGAGACTTGCATAGCGAGAGGGTTCGGGGTCCTTTGAGTGTCTCGCATAGCGAGGTAGCCCTTTGGGACCTATGTTTGGATGCATGCGTCTAGGCATGCGGGACACGAGAGGCCTAGTGAGGTTGCACCCCGTGTGATCACTCGGAGGCAGGACACCATGTCTTGCGTAGACACGGTGCGTGTAGGAGGCCAGCCGAGAGCCTCGCATAGCGAGGGTGGCACCTCATGGTACCCGTGTTCGGGTGGTTAAGTGCGCGTGGGAAGCCAACCAAGAGCCTCTAATAGCGAGGGTGCGTGAGGCTGGTGAGCCTCGCCAGATGGATGCACACCACTGGTGAGCCTCGCGAGAGGGATGCGCGAGGATGGTGAGGGGCTCGCTGCGCGAGGGGCCGAGTCATGCGAGAGGCTTGCTGCGCGAGGGGCCGAGACACATGAGGGGCTCGTGACATCACCCTTGAGGGTCTCACGACACGGGAGTGTTTCTTAGACTATGGTCTTGCGAGACCCATAGGTGCAACTTCAATGGACTGACTAAATGACCCTTAGCCATTTTTTTTCAATCATGGACTAGAGATTTTTTTCTTGGTGGATTTTTGGCATCCACATAAGTTTTGAAGGTTAGCATCAGGTCACCCTCTTTTGTTTCCCCCAAGCATCCAGTTGCCCTGAGCGGGATGTCCTCATCACTATCTGATGAGTCAGAGTCTATGCGCTTAACTTCAACTTGTTTCCCTTTTCCTGGCAGGGGAGCAGCAGCAGTCTTGGGAGAGCTGTGTTCAGCAGGCTCCCTTATAATGATTCCAGCCGAACTCCTTTTTCAGTGGGCAACGCAAGGCCTGGCTGGGGGTATGGACGGCATCTTTGGGTTTTTGCTAGGCAGTGGCTGACTGGGCGACTTGGTGTTGGGCAGTTGCTTCCTAGGCGACTGTCTGGTAGGGGTGGCACCCTTACGTTTTTCTTTGGGATTAGGGTAGAGCCCGACGTTGGCAAGCTTTTCTGTAGTGGTCAGAGCCACCAAGTCTTTGCTGCTAGGGTCCATAGCTGCTAGTTCTCAGGCCCGCTTCTCCATCTCCCTGGTGGGGGCCGGCCAGCTGAAGGGATCGTTACGTCAAAATGACAAGTGATTGGCGACAATGTCCGCCATAATGAAGTATTGGCTGGCATACTCCCCAACATTGGAGATACCTTTGGTATTGGCTAAATAAACGTTAGAGTCTCTATGGCTAAAGTAAAAATATCCCAAGTGGCCTTGACGGGGATTGGATTTGAGGTCAAAAGGGTAATTTACTTTGTGTGCAGACGACACCGGCCAGCTTAAAGACTTATATAAGACATAGAGGGCTAAGAGAAACCTAATGCCCTTGGGACTGATTTGAGTGGGACAAATCCCAAAATAATCTCCCACACTTCGAAAGTATGGTAGAAGAGAAAGAGTAGCACCAGTAGTGATGTGAAACCTGCTCTAGGCGCAGAATTGGGCCCCGAGGTCTCGACAGTCTGTTGGGTAGAGGGTTTGAGGATAGTAACATCTCCGAGCTTGACATGCTCTTTGACGTTTTTCAGCTGGTTTTTAGTGATGGTGTTAGCTAGAGCTATATATAGGAGGGTCTCCTCCGTCTCTAGTGATGGGTTATGAATAGCCTCGGTGTAAATCTCCATGGCATATTTGTCTTGGTCTCCTCTTCCTGCCTCGAAATGCTCGACTCTTCCTCATGGGGAAAGACTTCATGGACATCCACGACAGTGGCATGGCGTGCCACATGGGGGTCTTCATCATCAGCACAACAAGTAGTTTGCTTAGTATGTGCCATCGTTGATTCACAGGTGATAAGTTTGCAAGCTGGTCCAGCGATCACCTCCCTCGATACTATGCGCATACAAGAAAAAAGGGAAAGATGTGGTGAGGGCATCGAACAGTGCTGGTTGGTATAGACACCTTGGGTTGTATCGACCAGACCAAACTAAAAATGGTACAGTGTACCGACCAGCAAACAGATCAAATCAAAAATCAAGAAAAACTGAGGCAATGAAGGGTTTTCAAAAAAAATTCAAGAACTATTCTTGGTGTTCTTCAAGAACACCGAACACGAATCAGCTAAAAAAGGACATCAAGAATCAAGTTTTTGCAAAATCAGAGGTCAATATACATGACCCATGCCTAGAACTACCCACAACAATCATTTGTTTCCATATTCAAGCTACATGCATAAAACAAATATGGGGATTTTTCCAAAAAAACACTTACGGCAACACTGAAGAATGCAGAGAAAAAGAAATAATTTTTTGCACACAATGCCAAAACAGGAAAGGAAAAGTTGGGAAACTTACTTGTTGCAAGCTTGCGAAACGTGCTCATAGTTGAGAAACGTCGGCAACGGGTGTCTAAGCATGGCAAAGTATGAGGAACTTTAGAGCTTGGTTTGACTCTGAATGCTTGGTGTGCTTGAAGAATGAAGAGAGTAAAGTGGACAAAGGAATGAAAACTTTTATTTATAGGCAAAGAAGACTGTCCTCTCTCATGCCAGACATTAATGGAACCACTCACTCAACAGTAACTTCAACTGTTGCAGGCACATCTCCCTAGACATGTCAACATGCTTTCTTGCATGACCCTCCAGCCATGTGTCCTCAACCGCCGCATACGTCAGCCCACTCTTCGGTAACTGCACAACTATCTGTATAGTTATTGAGGGAAGCCATTATGACATTTTATGGTTTCAAAAAGAGGTGGGAAAGAGTGAAAAGCCATTTTTTGTAAGCTTGATGGAATACTTAAGCTATTAACTGTACCAGATGTTATTCCATGTGGCAAGGAGCATACACCTTCGACCATGTTGGATGGTATGGTCTCCAAAAGAAAGTTTCCATGCTTCTTAACACCATTGCAAACTTGGGGGGCAAATGTTATCCCAAAAAATGGCATATCTAAGGTGGCATTATACTTTAGACATATGGCATTATGCTTTGGACACATGGCATTCAGTTTAGATATGTGGTGTTAGGCCAGGCAGGCTGGTCGGCGTGTAAACACAAAATGTATAATAGTTACTGCTCGGCAGGTATACCAGCAAAACCAGCTGGTCGGTAAGATGGATTGATAAATCTGGTCGGCTTAAAGCGGTTACACTCACCCTGCGCCTAACATGCCTAAAAACTCAGTCAAAGATCCTAAAGAATAGGAAAGCAACCATATGCGAGAATATATGGATATTTTCCCATCAGTTACGCTCGGGCGCAACCCCTGGGTGACAAGATCAGTATAAATGCAAACTCTCCACCATAGTGGAGGGGTTCACAAAATTGCCTAGCGACCATTGTTTAGAAACATACCGGACAACCTATTTTTATACCTAGCAGCAATTCTACCTTATTCTATTGTCTCTTACACATAGAAATCCACATGTAATCCCATGTGATCTTGTGTAGAGCTTTGAGATTAATACAAATCTAAGAGGAAGTAGGTCATTATCAATTCTTGGGGTCGAACCTTTATAAATCCTGGTGTTCTTTATTATTCATTGCTCATTATTATTAGGTTCTTGGCTCATTTATTGTTCTTTGATTGTTTCACTGAAAGCTCTCAAATTAATTATTTTTACTCCGCGTTATTTGGCTAAAAAAATAATCAACACAGTAGAAAAATCAATGAACAATAAATGAGCCAAAATCCTAATAATAATTAGCAATAAATAATAAAGAACACAAGGATTTATAGAGGTTCGGGCCCAATAACTGGTAATGACCTACTTCATCTTAGATTTGTATTAATCTTAAAGGTTTACACAAGATCACATAGGATTACAAGTGGATTTCTATGTGTAAAAGACAATACAATAAGGAAGAATCACTGCTAGGTATAAAAATAGGTTGTCCGGTATATTTCTAAACACTGGTCGGTAGGCGACTTTCTGAACCCCCTCCACTGTGGTGGAGGGTTTGTATTTATAATGATCTATTGGCCCAGGGGCTACACACGATGTAGCTGATGATGAAAATATCCCATTATTCTCACAGGTAAGTGCACTCCTATTTGTTAGGAGGCTTGACTGAGTCTTTAGGGAAGTTGGGCGGCCTCTGCGGGTGGTTAAGAGATTCTTGTGGACTAATGGTGAGTGTAACTTCTTCTCGCCATCCAGGTTGGCTATCCATCATACAATGCATCTGAGCCTCTGGTGATACTATGCCAAGAAGTAACTTATTGTATACCCCGCAAAAATACACCGACCATCCAGTCGAGGGGTCTGGCAAGTCTACTCCACACGTCCAAGCTTAGTGCCACGTCAGATATGTCTATTTTTTGGATAACACTTGCCCCCCAAGTTTGCAATGGTGGTAAGTAGCATGGAAACTTTCTTCTGGGGACCACCCCGTCCAACCTGGTCAGGGGTATATGCTCCTTGCTACGTGACATAACATCTAGTATAGTTAATAGCCTTTGTATTTTTTCTATTTTCAAAGAAATGACTTCTCACTCTTTCCCACCACTTTTTGGAACCATAAAGCGTCATGATGGCCTCTCTCAAAAACTATATCGACGGTTGTGCAATTACCGAAGAGTGGGCTGATGTGTGAGATAGTTGAGGAGACGTGATTGGTGAGACAGGCAGACTGGCAGCAGCTAAAGAGACTGCTAAGTGGACGAATGCATAAATTTTGGCAGGGCTAAGCTCACTTATTTTTTCCTATAAATAGGGGTGCCCAATCCTTTCTTCTCTTTTCACCTTCTTCTTTACTTTACACAAACCAAAGCCAACCTAAAACCCCTAAACCTTCTCCTCCTAGTCTGTTCGAGAGCTAGCCTGTGCCCAGACTTCTGCGTCTCATGACCTTCGCACAACGAACACTTTTCTGGCGCTATACTCTTGCAACAAGTATGTTTTCCAAACTTCTCTGTTTAACTTGACATTGTGTGTGAGAATTTTTTTTCTTTTTTTGGGTTCTTGACTGTAACCGGGGGTGGTTTATTGAGAAGATCTTTGGGTAGTATTTGCATGCTGCTTGAATCTAGGTTTGAATGAATCTTTTGGGTAGTTCTCAGAATGGGTTGCTCGTATTTGCTTTTTATTTTGTGAAAATCCCCCTGGTGGTGCCCTTTTCTGGCTGACATGTGTTTGATTTTTTTTTTTTGAACATTTTTTGTTTCCTCGACACTTCTTGTTCTTTGATCTGCTTTATTTTTTTGTCAGTGCTTCTCACTGTTCGTCATTTTATACTGGTCGGTATAATACAAAACGTATATACCGACTAACGTTGTTCGATGCTTTCACTTTTCGTCATTTTGTACTGGTCAGTATAATTCAAAATGTATACACCAACCAGCGTTGTTCGGTGCTCTCACCTCTTCCTTTCCCCCTTTTTATGGTATGTGTAGACCGCTGGGGAGGAGATAACCGAACCAATATCAACCTGTCGAAACAATCACCGTGCGGAGGTACCAACCAGCCTAAAAAGCCCTCCTGCCAACTGATGATTATGGCCCGTACCGAGAATACTGCTCGTGCGGACAATGCACAAAATCCCCATATGGCTCCCTACGCTACTATCACTAAAAATCAAAAGGCACCGCCCACTGATGAAGGGCCAATCAGATCTGGCCAGGAAGAAGACTTTGAGCTAGAATATGCCATGGAGATATCTACTGAGGCTATTTTAAACCCGTCTTAGGAGACGGAAGAGCCCCCTATACTCGGCTTCTGCTAACACCATTTTGACAAGCAACTAAAGAATGTCAAAGAGCATTTCAAACTTGGGAGTGCCACCATTTTCAAGCCCATCGCCTAGCAAAGGGCAGAGAATCCCGAATTCGGGTTTTGCGCTTAGAGTAGGTACCATATTAATACTAGTGCCACCCTCCCCTTACTGCCATACTTTCAGAGTGTGGTAGATTATTTTGGGATTTGCCCTACCCAGATGAGTCCTAAAGGTATTAGGTTTCTTTCCGTCTTGTATATCCAGTATAAATTTGAGGGCTGGCTAGTGCCCTCCATGCATGAAGTAAACTATATGTTCGACCTCAAGTCCAGCCCAAGCCAGGGCTGCTCGAGGTATTTCTATTTTAGCCATAGGGATTTATAGGTTTATCTAGAAAATACTGAAGCCATTTATAAGGTTGGGGAGTATGCCAGCTAGTACTTTATCACCACAAACATTCTTGCCAACCATCTTTCCTTTCAGCGCAATGGTCCTTTTAGCTACCTAACACCTGCTAAAGAAATGGAGAAACAGGCTCAGAAACTTGCCGCTATGAAAACGTGCAGCAAAGGCCTGGTCACCTTGACCACTGAGGAAAGCCCTTTAGGTACTGAACTTTATCCTAACCCTAAGGAAAAAGGGTAAGGGAATTACACTCAACAAATAGTCACCCATCAAAGAACCACCAAGAAAGCAACTGCCCAGCCAAATGCCGCCCAACGAGAAATAGAAAAACACCACTGTACCTCCTACCAGAACCTGCGTTGCTCATCATACCCGGCGTTCGGCTGACATTTCTACCAGAGAGACCACCGAGCAGAGTGCCCCTCAAGCTGATACTGCCCCCAACACAGAAAGGGGAAAGAGATCCTAGTTGAGTGTATGGATCTTGACTTGTCAAATATCGACGAGGATACCCCACTTGGGCCATTGGCTACTCGAAGCGAGTGATAGAAGGTGATCTAACACTGCCTATTTGCACTAATTTATAGTCTGCTTGATTATTTCTGCACATTTTGACCCTGCTCGTTCTACTTTCTAACCTCTTGTTTTTGTTTTGCAGATATGTCATCTGCTTTCTTTAAGAATTTTGATCAGAAACAAACTAGTAATTCTCGTGGTGAGACTCCTTTAGCCAAGCGCCAAAAAACTGATCCCCCCGCCGAGATTACTGAGCAGGAAGAAAAAGCCCCTGAAAAGACCCCCGTCCTCAAGAAGCCGCACACCCCTTTGGAAAAGGTGGGGGGACAGATTTCTTCAGGCAAAACTGGTATGGGCAAAGGCAAAACAACTTATGCCGAGGAGCCCATCCCTGCTGCTTCTATGAAAGAGCCTTCAGCCTCGAGTCAGGCTTAAGAGGTTGACGTTGAAAATCCTGCAGAGCAGCCCAGTGAACCCCTAAAGAAAGCCTTGGCAATCCATCAGGCGCATGTGAAGAAGGTATTCGCTGCTCAGAGAAAACTCATGGTCGACTTGGGCACAAGATCTCTGGAGAACATTACCAGCAATTGTCTCTAGGATATCGTTAGGGTAAGTCCTTTATCTACTTGGTGTTTTGTCAATTTATCCTCTTTGCTAATTTTTTATGACTTCCTTCCTTTAACTTTGTGTGGCTTCTTGGCGCTTAGCTATGCTTAACACTGGGTCAAGATGGTGAACAAGCAGGTGGGTAGTTTGCTGATGGAATCTGAAGAGAATGCCTCTTTAAAAGCCCAGATTGAACAGTCGACCAAAGATGTTGAAGGAACTTCCCAACAGATCTAGGAGCTGAAAAAGACTGCGGAGCAGTTTTCCACAGAGAATGAGGATCTCAAAGCTGCTGCTGAGCAAAGGGAGTTATATGTCAATCGGTTGGAGACAAGGGTGGAGAAACTCAAGCAAATAGCCCTAAACAACGCTGAGAATGGGAGGGCCATCCAGAAGGAAAAAAGAAGACTTAGAGGAGGCTTTAAATTTTGAGAAAGCTACAAGGGCCGCCGATGGTGTGGCTTATGAGGATTTTGGCATGAGAACCTTCTATGACTTCTTCGCGCGCAATAAGGGGGTCGACTACAACTATCTGGGTGAGGCTTTTGATGAGCTTATGCAGTATTGTACTAAGCAATAACAAGTCGAGGCTTAGACTGTGTCTACCGAATAGATTCAAGTAGTTTAGGATCCGACTTTTTCTGTCTCCGAATAAGATAATGTGGGGTAGCATGTTAATATACCAACCCCTGAGGATTCTACTCTGCCCTCCAGTCTGAATGCTTCAGCTGACACCTCTGTCCCTGCCAACCAGCCTCAAGAGCCGCTTGCCATCTAGCCCCAATACCTACCTACCATCCAGCCCCAAGACCAACCGACTAACCTGCCTCAAGACCATTGAAGCACTTAACATTTCTAGCTTTTATATTATTTTGCAAAGAAAAAAAATGGCTAAGCTGAGTAGCCTTTAATCTCGAGCAATCTTTTATTTTTGTAAAGACAACATGGTTGAACCGAGCAACATTTAATCTCGAGCAATCGTAACACTTATCTATGAAATACTTCTCGATTTGACTGTATTTCTACTTGTAATATTTTATATTACTACTCAGCATACAACATTTTTTGGAGCTATACGACTCTGTAAATCGAAGTTGTTCAATTTTTTCGAATAATTTTATAAACAAAAACTGTTCAACCCTATCTACAGAAATTGTTTTATGGCTCTTTTTGTCGCTTGGTACATACCGAGCAATGCAGAAGCACTTTAACATTAATAAAATTTAACATTTTAAAATCCTTTTAATTACGCGCTTTTTCCTTAGTTTGTCCATGTATGACCGAGCATGATTCATAACTCTTGGGTTATCATCTTGGTCACTTGCCAACTGACAAGAGTTTCTCGTAATAACCTTTTCGGGACCACTTGGGTTTGCCGAAACCTATAAAGGTTTCATACATTGCCAGCAATCCGTGAGATACATAACTAGTTAGCAAGATAATCATTGTGACCTGAGGCTTCTAAAAAGGAACAAAAAATGTGTTTTATTGATTAAAAATTAACCATACAAGCTACGGCACTACAATTGTAGCTTACATTAAAAAATATTAATTATTACAATAAATGGGAAAATCGTGTCTTTGCATAATTAATATAGCTAACTTGAGCTAGTCGGTGGTAGGGGCAATTCGTGCCTACTACTGATCAGTCAATGACCACTATAAAGTGATCTTTATCGGTAGTAGTTCCTTAGGTGCTCCCCGTTACAGTAACGGGGGACAAGAACTAGATGTAGATCTTTGTCATATCGTGCTAGCTTGTCGTGCCAGGCAATACTATTTCTGTAACCTGGTAGGGGCCTTCCCAGCATAGACCTAGTACTCCTGCTGAGGCATCTCGAGTTTCTAGGAATAATCTTCGCAGGACTAAATCACCCACATCGAATTTGTGTTCCTTAACTCTGGAGTTGAAGTACCGAGCAAATTTTTGCTAATGGGTAGCCATGCACATGTTGGACTTTTCGCGTATTTGTTCAATTTGGTCCAAGGATTCGACTAGCAATTGTTGGTTACAATCTTAGTCATACGCCGTACGCCTGCGAGAAGGGGGAGAGACCTTAACAGGCAGCATCGCTTCATACCTGTAGGTAAGTTCAAAGGGGGTATCACCAGTAGCTATCGTTCGGTAGTCCTGTATGACCAGAGTACTTCAGGCAATCTCTTAGGACATTTTCATTTAGCCTCTTCTAAATGCTTCTTTAGAGTGTCTTGTTAACTGCTTTGAAGCTTTTTGTGATGCCATGCTTGGTAGAGAAATCAGTGAACATATGGCTGTCAAACTGGGTGCCATTGTCGTACACTATTTTCTGGGTAGATTAAACCTACAGATTATATTTTTCACCACGAAGTCCAGTACTTTTTTGGAAGTAATGGTTTCTAGTGGCTTGGCTTCCGTCCACTTGGTAAAATAATCAACTGATACTACTGCATACTATACTCCCCCTCTCCCTTTGGTAACCGACCAATCAGGTCAATTCCGTAAATTGCGAAGGGCCACGGACTCTGTATCTGAGTAAGCTCATTAGGGGTTCTCGGGGTATCTTGGAAAACCTCTAACACTTGTCACATCTTTGAACATATATAAAGGCATCTTCAATCATAGTTGTCCAGAAGTATCCTTGCCTAAGAATCTGTTTAGAAAGACTTTTCCCCCTAGCGTGATTCCCACAGAAACCCTCATGTACGTCCTCCAACAACAATCCTGATTTTTTTGTTGTTGACACATCTCAGCAATGGCATGGAAAATCCCCTTCTGTACATAACCCCATGAATAAGTACAGAGCATCTTTCCTCATCATTTTTGTAGACTCATTATGATTGCTAGGTAGGGTTATGTGCTCTAAATAAGCTGCAATTGGGGTCCTTCAAGAGGGAGTGATGTCTATCAGAAGGACTGGTTCTGTCAGACTAATACTGGTCTTGGCGAGGTATTCAATGGGGAAGAGGTTGGCCTTGTCCACTATAGCACTACTCGCTAGTCTGACCAATGCATCTGTTGTGGCATTCTGTTCTCTTTGTATTTGCGAGATGGTGTATATTTTGAACTGAGCAAGCAAGTCCTTGATTTTCCTAAGGTAGGCCATCCGTTTTTCACCCCGGGTAGTATACTCATCGAGAACCTGATTGACAACCAGATGCAAATCGTTGTATATGTCCAAGAATTCAGCCCTCACTTCTCTCACCAACTTCAGGCCCACAATTAGTGCTTCATACTCCGCTTCGTTATTAAATGCATTAAAACCAAAACAGAGTGCGCAATGGATACGTTGTCCCTTAGGTGTTATAAGTGTGAGGCCGGCTCTAGATAGTTGTTTGGTGGATGAGCCATCGACATGAAATTTCCATACTTGTACTTTATTCTCGGAATTGTGCAGGGTACTAAGTTCTGGTACTTGATTGGTATCCTGCTTTGTACCAGTAGTGGGCGGTTATCCATATTTTGATGGCTGCTCGGCCATCTCCTCATCCGATTTTGGTACTCCTGTACACTCAACTACAAAGTCTGTTGGAGCCTACCCTTTAATTGTTTTTTGGGGCTGATAGGTGATCTCATACTGTCACATCTCTATTGCCATTTAAGTATCCAATTAGAGGTGTTCAGCTTCTACAGGACTTGGCGCAATGGTTGGTCGGTAAGGACCTTGATGGGATGAGCTTGGAAGTATGGATGAAGTTTTCTAGAAGACAGGAGCAGGAAGTAAGTCAATTTTTCAATTAGAGGATACTTGATCTCTACCCCGATCAGTCTTTTACTAACGTAATAGACTAGATGTAGACTTTGTTTTCCTCTCCAACCAGGACTGTGTTGACAGCGTGCTCTGTTACAACTAAGTATATGCACAATTCTTTTCCTTCCATAGGTTTTGAAAGGATCGAGGGTTGTGCTAACTGCTACTTTAGAGCTTGGAAAGTCTGTTTGCCCTCTTTGGTCCATTCAAATTTCTTGCTACCCCTTAGGATGTTGAAAAATAGAACACACTTATTAGTAGATTTGGAGTCAAACCTGTTTAGTGCTGCTACACGCCCTGTCAGGCTTTGCACGTCCTTGATCCTAGCTGGTGAGTGCATGTCCAACAAAGCTTTTATTTTTTCAGGGTTTGCTTCTATTCCTATGGAGTTCACTATAAATCCCAAAAACTTGCCCGACCTCATACAAAAGGAGCACTTGAGAGGATTCAGCTTCATCTTGTACTATCTTAGGATGTTGAAACATTCCTACAAGTCATCGATGTGCCCCCAGCCTTCTTGGATTTCACTAACATATCATCAACATAAACTTCCATGCTATTTCCAATCTGATCCTTGAACATACGATTTACCAGTCATTCATATGTGGCTCTAGCATTTTTGAGGCTGAACAACCTGACCCTATAGCAGTACAACCCTACGTCTGTGTGAAAACTAGTGTGCTCCTGGTCGGGGGGATGCATGTTGATTTTGTTGTACCCCGAGTAGGCATTCATAAACGTTAAAATCTCATGGCCGGTTGTAGCATCCACCAGCTGGTCAATTCATGGAAGTGGGAAGCAGTCTTTTGGGCATGCTTTATTTAAGTTTGTGAAGTCTACGCATACCCTCCATTTTCCATTAGGTTTTGGCACCAATACGGGGTTGGAAACCCATACCTAGTAGAAAGATTACTTAATGAAATTGTTATTTCAAAGTTTCTCAACCTCCTCCTTCAACGCCTTAGCTCTATCTTTATAAAGTAACCTCCTCATCTATTGTATGGGCTTGAAGTGGTCGGTATTAATATTAAGGGCATGGCTTATAATTGTTGGGCAGATCCCAATCATATCCTCATGGGACCAGGAGAAAACATCTTGGTTTTCATGAAGGAGCTGGATCAAAGAGGATCTTATGTCCCCAGACAGCTCTTTCCCCACTTTGACAACCCTGGTCGAGTATTCTGGGTCAAGGGGAACTTCTTCTAATTCTTTGACTGGGCCTACTCCTGTATCAATATCCCCAGAACGGGGCTCTATGTCCTCCCCCCGTTTTTGGGCTGCATACTATTTCTGGTAACTGGTACCTACAAGCTGCACGGTGGAGACTACTTTTCCTAGTTTTTTCACTGAAGAGTTATAGCACTCCCTAGCCACCAATTGATTCCCCTTGAGACATCTGATACCTTCCTGAGTTGGAAACTTGACGAGTAGATGGAAGATTGAAGTCATTTCTCGGAGGTCATACATGGCTGGTCGGCCTATCATAGAATTATATGGAGAAGGGATGTTGATTACAATGAATAAAGCCATGACATTGTTGCTTTTTGGTGCCACCCCCACTATTAAAGGCAACCTTATGCTTCCTGCTGCGGCCATGCCGCTTCTTGTGAACCCATACAACAACAGTTCGCATGGCTCTAGATCTTTGATGCTCAAATTCATTCTCTCCAGGGTATTCTTTAACAGGATTTTGGTAGATGAGCCATGGTCGATCATTATTCAGGCCACAATCATGTTGGCAATCTAGACTTCTAACACATGATCAATGTCTTCCTCATTGAATATGATGGGAAATCACTTATAACACTTCGATCAGATTGAAGAGGTGGATACCTTGATTTAAGTTCAAGGATCATCTGCTGGAGAATGGAATTCTATCCCAACTCACAACACTTGGAACACCACTGTAGAATGGTTTTGCAGAAAGGAGAAATTGAACTATTTTAGATATGGTTAGGTCATTGTTAAGCAATTTATTGCTACCACTCACATTTAGTGGATATGCACTTCAAAGAGCAGTATATATTTTGAATGTAGCTCCGTTCAAGTCTTTGAAAAGACAGTTGTGAAATAGCACTAAAGCTAGTTTATGTTATGTTCGCATATGAGGGTTTACCACTCATGTTTTTTTTAAACAAAGAATGGGAAGTTGGACTAACAGACTGAAGTTTGCATATTTAGCTATGCTTCCTAATAAGAATGTTACTTTTATAGTCTTTGTAAGGAAATGGTCTTTGCAACCTTTCACGAACATGACTAAAAGACAAACTTTCAATCTGAAAGTAATGTTGTACTAGAGGAAATTGGATTCTAATAAGATTAGTTAATCCATATCACCATTTGATGTATGACATCAAGAAACCACTGATTCTAGTCAGAATACCCGAGTGCCTTGTCGAAGTGGGAGGATCGTAAGACAACCTGTTCACTATGAACACGAAACATGAAGTTTAATGTTAGACATAAACTAGGACAATCCATTTAGTTTTGAGAAGGTGATGGATAATTCTGACAAGATGCTATGAACCAAGAAATTGAATCAATGTATTCCAATTCTATCTGGAAACTTGTAAAATCCACCTGAATAAGTTATGCCCATTGGATGTAATCTTCAAGAAGAAAAGAAGTTGTATACTTGAAAGTATAGAATTTTTGAGACAGACTTGTAGCCTTGTTCGATTCTATACACTGAATGTTGGTGGCCACGACCTATGGGACAAAGAGCAGTGGCTGCGTCCACTAATGTCCCTGGCCGCGGCCACAGGCCAAAAACTGACCATTTTTTTTCTTCAGTTTTTTCAATCTTTGTTGAACGACTCAAAAAACCCAAATAACTCCCAAATCTCATTTTTAATTCCATAATAATCCAATTAATCATTGGTAACAGCCATGGGGGTTGGTGGAATTTGAAATTCAAAGGGTGTCTTTAAACTCTATAAATAGGAGCCTATTATTCACTTGAAAGACAATTTTTGCTATCCATTAGAGCACTTGGCTAGAAACACCTTGAGGCTTGATTATTCCAGAAAGAATTTCCTATAATCTGTGAGAAATCCCTTAGTTCTTGAGTTAGGGGGAAATAAGCTTTTGGACAAAGGTTTCAAACCTTGTTCAAGTTGGTGATCACCAACACTCTTCACTTTGGTAGTGTGAGTGAGAGTTATTTGTCTTTTATTTCTTGTTCCTTTCTTTCATTCTATTGCTTTTCATCTTTATATTCTTCTTCTCTATTTACTTGTATTTCTTGTTTAAGAATGGTAATCTTTTCTTCTCTTTTGTTTCAAACACTTTATTTTATTTGTAATCTTTTGCTAAGAGTTGTATTTCACTATTCTCTTCTTCTTCTTCTTTTGTTCATTTGTATTTTTAGTTATAGAGTTGTAAAACTTTATTTAATCAATCCTTGTCTATTGTAATATTTTTGCGTAGAGTTGTAATTTTCTTACCATTTCCATTGAGACAAATACATATTTTCCTAACATTCAAAAGCTTACCCTTGTTTGTTTCAATGGAAGGTGAAACCATCAAGATAATGAATCAAGACCTAGTGAGGTTGGATAGGTTTGATGGGTCCAATTTCACTAGGTGGCAAGACAAGGTGAGATTCCTTTGACCACTCTCAAAATCGCCTACATTCTAGACTCCACTCTAGAACCTCTCCCAACGCCATCTGACAAGGACACTCCCGAGGAGGTGGAGAAAAGAAGGAAGAGGGAGGAGGACAATCTCCTTTGTAGGGTTCATATCCTCAACGCACATTGCGATAGGCTCTATGACCTCTACACCGAGACCAAATCGACCAAGGAGATATGGGATGCACTTGAGACAAAATTCAAGGTGGAAGAGGAAGGTACCGAAAAGTTTTTGATATCTCAATATTATGATTTCAAATTTTTTGGTGATAAACATATTCTTCCTTAAATACATGAATTGCAAATAATTGTAAACAAATTGAAAGTGTTAAAGATTGAGCTTCCCGAGCCTTTGAAAGTGTAGAAATAAAATTGTGGAGGGGTCTAATGGAGAGACTTCCAAAGCAAATGCGATGTCACAACCAAAACATCCCAAAAACAAAGGGAAAAAAGGTAATGAGAAATCATTGGGTCCAAAAACCAACCCAAACAAGTTTAAGGGCGAGAAAGGTCCTTGCTTTGTGTGTGGGAAAAAGGGTCACTATGCTAGAGAGTGTAGGCATAGAAAAGACCAACAAGGACATAAAGTGAATGCAACTCAAGAGGAAAACATAGTTGCTACCCTTAGTGAGGTGAATGCGGTCCAAGGCAAGGTGAAAGGGTGCTGGTATGATACATGTGCCATCATCCATGTCACGTATGAAAAATCATTGTTCAAGACCTTTGAAGAGTCAAAAGGCAACCATGAGATTCAAATGGGCAATGAGGGCAAATCCAAGGTACTTGGCAAAGGTACCATTGAAGTCTTTTTCACCTCCGGCAAGAAAGTTACATTAGTAAATGTACTTTATGTTCCTGAAATGAGGAGAAACTTGGTAAGTGGTGATTTTCTTGGCAAGCCTGGCATTAAAGCCATTTTTGAGTCCGGTAAACTAATACTTACCAAATCAAATGTATTTTTGGGAAAGGGGTACTCTTGTGAGGGTATGGTTAAATTTTGCACCAATGATGTAACTTTCAATGTTATCAATAAAAATGTTAATTCCGCCTATATTGTTGAGTATGATTCTTTATTTTTGTGGCATCTTAGATTATCGCATATAGGTTTTTCAACCATGAAAAGAGTTGTAAAATGTGGTATGATTGCATGCAATATTAAAAACTATGGTAAATGTGAAACATGTGTTAAAGAAAAAATGATTAAGAAACCATTTCCTAGTGTAGAAAGATCATCTAATTTACTAGATTTAATCCATAGTGATCTTTGTGAATTAAATGGTGTTTTAACTAGAGGTGGTAAAAGGTATTTTCTTACTTTTATAGATGATTTTAGTAGATATACCTATGTGTTTCTTTTAAAGCATAAAGATGAAACTTTTGATGCTTTTAAATTACAAATTAAAAGTTGAAAATCAACTAAATAAAAAGATTAAGGTGCTAAAAAGTGATAGAGGGGGAGAGTACTTCTCTAATGAATTCAATACATTTTGTGAAGAAAATGGTATAATTCACAAGTGCACCGCACCTTATACACCACAACACAATGGTGTTGCCGAAAGGAAAAAATAGGACTTATCTAGAGATGATAAATTCTATGTTGGTGTTTTCTAAGTTGAATTTCAACTTATGGGGTGAAGCGTTATCAACCGCTTGTCACATTATTAATCGAATATCCATGAAGAAAAATGAGATATCTCCATATGAGTTATGAAAAGGAAGAAAACCCAACATAGGGTACTTCAAAGTGTGGGGGTGTCTTGCGTATTGCAAGAAAAACGAACCTAATAGAACAAAGTTAGGTTCAAGAGCCGTAAAGTGTGCTTTTGTTGGTTATGCCAACAATAGTAAAGCTTATAAGCTATTAGACTTAGAGTCTAATATTGTGATTGAATCTAGAGGAGTTGAATTTTTTGAGAATATGTTATGTGACAACAATTCTCAAGCTTCAAAATCTCTAAAGGAGAATTTGTTATATGAGAACAATTCTCAAGATTCTACATCCAAAGTTGATTCTCAAGAGGAGAATTCTCAAAAGAATGTAAAGAAACCCTTTGAACGTAGAAGAAGTCAAAGACTTAAAAAGGAGAAAAGTCTAGTAGTGGATGAGATAGATTCTCAACGAATTTCATTCTACATGGTAGAAGGAAATAGAGAGGAAGTCATTAGGAAAATCCCTATTGTACTTCTCGTTGAGAATGATCCTAAGACTTATAGAGAAGCTATGCAATCGAGAGATAGTGCATTTTGGAAAGAAGCCATCAATGATGAGATTGATTCCATTGTTTCCAACAACACTTGGGAATTGGTAGATCTCCCACCGGGGTCTAAGACAATTGGGTGTAAGTGGGTATTTAGGAGAAAATACCACACTGAAGACAATATCCAAACCTTTTAAAGCTAGATTAGTAGCTAAAGGGTTTAGGCAAAAAGAGGGTATCGATTATTTCGATACCTATGTGCCTGTTGCAAGAACAACTTCTATAAGAATTTTGTTCGCTTTAGCTTCTATACACAACTTGTATGTTCATCAAATGGATGTCAAAACGACATTCCTTAATGGTGACCTCAATGAGGAGGTCTATATGGAACAACCTGAAGGGTTTGTCCTACCAAAATATGAACATAAAGTATGTAGACTTGTAAAATCCTTATATGGATTGAAACAAGCTCCTAAGCAATGGCATGAGAAATTTGATCAAGCCATCATGTCTAATGGGTTTAGACATAACAATGGAGACAAGTGTTTGTATTCCAAAACTTGTAAGGCATACGTGATCATTGTTTGCTTATATGTGGATGACATGCTTATTCTAAGTGATAGCATGAAAAGGATAGAAGAAAGGAAGAGGTTTCTATCATCAACCTTCAAGATGAAAGATCTTGGAGAAGTTAACACCATACTTGGTATCAAAGTAAAGAAACATAGTGGGGATTTTGCGTTGGGTCAAGCCCACTATGTTGAGAAAGTATTGAAGAAATTTAACCATCTCAAGGTTAAAGATGCCAATACTCCATTCGATCATAGTGTAAAACTAGAGAAGAATGAAGGAAGAGTGGTGGCTCAATTGGAGTATGCTAGTGCTATAGGAAGTCTAATGTACGCTGCCCAATGTACTAGACCTAATATAGCATTTGCGGTAAATAAACTTAGTAGGTTTACAAGTAATCCAAGTGTGGATCACTGGAAGGTGATTAGAAGAGTCCTAGGTTATCTCAAGAAAACCAAAAGACTAAGCCTTCACTACTCCAAATTTCCTTCAATCTTAGAAGGATATACAGATGCAAGCTGGATATCCAATCTTGGGGACAACTTGTCCACAACTGGTTGGGTATTTACACTGTGTGGGGGTACAATTTCTTGCGATTCCAAGAAACAAACCTGTATATCTCATTCCACTATGGAAGCAGAGTTTATTGCTCTGGATGCTATCGACAAATAGGCCAAATGGTTAAGGGATCTGTTGATAGAGATGCCCCTAATCAAAGAGAATGTATCCACTATATCGATACATTGTGATAGCCAAGCGACATTGGCTAGAGCATATAGCGGAGTGTACAATGGGAAGTCTAGACACATTAGTCTAAGACATGGATATGTAAGAGAATTGATTCAAAGATAAGTCATCTCAATATCCTATGTGAGAACAAGTGAAAATCTGGCAGATCCTTTCACTAAGCCACTAACGAGGGATTTAGTGGCTACATCATCTTGAGGGATGAGACTTAAACTCCCTAAAGAGATTCATGATTGATGGTAACCTATCTTAACACTAGTTATTTAACATGTGTTAGGTTCAATAGGTAACAAAAAGTAAATCAAGTGAATATTAGTTGTACTAAAAACAAGTCTCATCTGAGATATTGAGTACTTGTGAGTTACCAAGTTGAGGGTTAAAACCAAAAGGTTTTTTTAATAGAATTCAGTCTTGTGAAGACAAGTATTTTTGGTAACAAAATACTGTAAGAATTCTACCTATATGGACCTAGGGGTGGTGCCGCCTCTCATGAGAATTGGGAGTATTCTCAAGAACATCCATGAATTGAAAGTGCACATGTCCATTAACAGTGCAAATCGAGACATAGAGGTCTCAAGTGAACATCGCAAAGGTGTGTGTGTTATCACCGATTTGTTATCATGAAAAGATGGTTCAATGCCTAGTGCAACCAAATTTTTGACAAATTTTGTGATAATTACACTATAGTAAAGTTCAAGTTGAAAAACACTTTACTTTATGCACTAATGTAATGACTCCTATAAGAGAGAGTTCTTATTTAATAGTGGGGGATATGTTATATTTTAAAATATAATGATTGATTAAATAAGTGTTACAATAAGATAACTATTTAATCTAGTGGGGGAATGTTATATTATTTTATAATATAATGTTTGATTAAATAAATGTGACAAAGAGTGTCACATATTGTAACATATAATAGAGAGTTACAATATTTAGATATATGAGATATATCCAAATATGTAACATATTTGTAGTTACAAATTTATAACTTCTAAATATTACCTTTTACTGTGTAAATTTGGTGTTACACAATATTGAGATGAATTTCATAAAGCCATATGTGAAATGGCTGTTAGAGATATGATTTTAACCCCAATAATGTGTTTTGGGGGTTACTAAATCATTTGGGAGGATTTGGAACCGTTTGGAAAAACAACACAAAATTTTGTGCTGAAAATGGTTAGTGATCGCAGCCACTGAATGTTGGTGGCCGCGGCCTGTGGGACAGAGAGCAGTGGCTGCGGCCACTAATGTCCCTAGCTGCGGCCACCGGCCAAAAACTGACCGTTTTTCAGTTTTTTCAATCTTTGTTGAATGGTTCAAAAAACCAAAATAACTCCCAAATCTCTTTTTTAATTCCATTATAATCCAATTAATCATTGGTAACAACCATGGGGGTTGGTGGAATTTGAAATTCAAAGGGTGTCTCTAAACTCTATAAATAGGAGCCTATTGCTCACTTGAAAGACACAATTTTTTCTATCCATTAGAGCACTTGGCTAGAAATACCTTGAGGCTTGATTATTCCAGAAATCATTTCCTATAATATATGAGAGATCCCTTAGTGCTTGAGTTAGGGGGAAATAAGCTTTTGGACAAAAGTTTCAAACCTTGTTCAAGTTGGTGATCCCCAAAACTCTTCACTTTGGTAGTGCGAGTGAGAGTTGTTCATCTTTTGTTTCTTGTTCCTTTCTTTCATTCTATTGCTTTTCATCTTTATATTCTTCTTCTCTATTTACTTGTATTTCTTGTTTAAGAGTTGTAATCTTTTCTTCTCTTTTGTTTCAAACACTTTACTTTATTTGTAATCTTTTGCTAAGAGTTGTATTTCACTATTCTCTTCTTCTTCTTCTTCTTCTCTTGTTCATTTGTATTTTAAGTTATAGAGTTGTAACACTTTATTTAATCAATCCTTGTCTATTGTAATATTTTTTCATAGAGTTGTAATTTTCTTACCATTTCCATTGAGACAAATACATATTTTCCTAACACTGCTTTGACTACTGAGGTTGATCGCGAACAAACAACAGTCCAATTTAACCCTAATGCGCTGGTAGACAAATTGGAGAGGGAAAACTCGAGTAATTGGAATGTAGTGTCAAGATCTACTTTATCTCAAAATGTTTTTCACTCGTACCTTTACAAGCATGGTCTTCAAGATGTGCACCTGCAACTTGCAAAACTCAACAATTGAACAAATTATCCAAGAAGAGCCTTTAGTGCCTGGTTGACTTACCATTGTGAAGCTAGTGATATCCTTCCACTTCATTCTTATTTCCAGGACGTGTGTGATTATTTTGAGATCGCACCTTTTTAAATAACACTAAACGGATACAAGATAATATATGCTTTGTATATTTTGTACAAATAACAAGAATGACCTACTCCTAGCCTACTCAAAATAAATTATCTGTTCAATTTGAAATTGAATCTGGGAGAGTTTGGAGCATGCTTCTTCCATCTTTACCACCATGATAGTAATAAGTACTTGGTAGACACAACCCACAAGTCCAATGTTAGTGAACATCACAAAATATATTTTTGACTATGGATATGCTGACCACCTATCTGGCTTTCCAACATGGATGAAATTAATTTTCTTTTTTTCTAATTGAAACTCTTTCTCCTCATTTAAATTTCTAACAAATATTTTGTCGGTAAGTCCTTGGGTTAGACCAACTCCTGAAGACGATATTCATCAAAAAGTGGTTGCCTTGTCCAAACTTTCAGACATAGAAAAGAGTTGCAAGACTTTGGTCACCATAGTAAATCTTCGGAAGGTTCGATTATTTAAGTTTTATAATTTTATTAACATAAGAGGTGACCACATCATTGAGGACACTAGCGACCAGGTTCTTGATAGTTAGGATGATGCCGAGGAAATGCAGCTCGTTACAAGAGAAAATCATCGAGGGAATACAAGAGTTGTGATTAATGAAGCTAATGCAGGCCAGTCGATTCCTCGACCAGCTGATGATCATCCTATTCATAGCAATGAAAAACATGTTGTCGTAGAGGATCGTATGGCTCTTGATGTCTCTTCTTCAAATGATGAAAATCGTATTTTTATTGAGTCGATCAATAATATTTCCAATATATATTGGCCGGTAAATTCCTCTTTATTCTCCATTTTTTAACACATTTGTTTAAACATCCTCCTCCTCTTCCTAATTTTTTTTATGAGAGTGGAAATTTGAATTTGTCGACTAGTAATTTTCAAGAAGTTATTTCTTGGTCAATAACTTTTTATCAAATTCTAAGTGTAGGATGAATAGAGAGAACAACATAGAATGCATAAATAGTTCGGGTATTTTAGTTTTCATATCATGCTCAAAATGCCTGATATATTTCCATGTTTTGCTAACTCTTTGTTTTTTCAGATATGTCGAACATCCTGGACTTGTATGCTAACATTACTCAACTATCGAGCAAGGGAAGGAAGTCTTCCAAAAGAAAGGCGGGCGAGAGTAGTCAGGCTGCTACCAAGAAGTATCAATGGCTATTAACATATTACAAAACATAAATGGTTTAACACAAAGTGATGCAAAATCCTTAACGATTTCACATAATGGAGATGTAAAATTTGAGTTGGAGTTGTAGGCATTTAAAATTTCATTTTTGGGTCTAAAGATGTAGAATGAGGTATCTTAGCATGCCCAAAAAGTTTGGTAGGAATTGGCATTGTCTAGGCTACATGTCATCCGTCTCATGCATAAAAACACGTAATATAAAACATTAATAGGTGATATGTCGCATGTTGCTAGGCGATGTGTCGCCTATGACCAGCGACATGTTGCCATACAATAGGCGAAATGTCTCCTGTTCTTGACGCGTCAAATACATTTTTTAGCTCCAAATTTAAAACTTTAAAGCTCTAATCCTATTGGTTAGGCTTAATGATGGTGAATACACTATGAAATGGGTAAATTAGAGTTGAGAGGCATTGATCACACTTTACAATTCTCTCTAAACTCTCTCTCTCTAGCTCTCAAGAACACACTTTCTCTCTAAGAAAATCACAAATAATTGCTTGACTTTTGTGATTTTTTGTTACATACCAATTTTTGTTTCACAATTGTAAAAGCTTCAAACAACTTGGGAAAGGCTTGGAATAGAGAATTTGAACAACGATTCTCATCGTGGCAAGAATTGTTGCAAGGATTTTGGCATCTTTGAGACATGAAGTTTTGATTTCTAGTTGTCCCGATGCCAATCTATAACATTTCAAATTAACATTTATATTTGGTTACTAGAAACTGGATTTAAAAAATTAAATGAAATAGAACAAAATAACTAAATTAACAATTAAAATTTTTAAGAAACAAATAACTCAATGGATTAAACACCTAAGGTATTTAATTTCATCATTTGTCCACTCTATTATATCATCAGTACAACTTTTATTATTTTTCCTCTCCTTGTGATAGCAAGTTTACTAAAGCAATCTATATTCTTACTAGGATATATAAATCTCAGCCTATATGCAAACTTTCTACATCTTTGTGATAAGTTTCAACATACAACTAACATTAAACATAGAAACCTAAAAACTACACAAATCATACAGGTACTCTCGTCTAATATCGAAATTTGTGTCTAAACAATTATAACATATTTAACTCTCACTTCTCAGATTTTAAATTAAAATCATATAAATCATGAAAATGGTGATCAAGCATTAAACACAAATTGGATAGGTCACAATTATGAAGAAGAAATCATGAGATTTGCATTTAATAATAATAGAGTATCAAAAGACCACATTAAAAGCCTATAAAAGACTACATTCAGAAAATAACATAGAAAGAAAAAATTAAATAAGAAAAGAAGAAAAACTCTTACAGAAATTTCCAATCTTGATCTCTTAGATCCTCTTGTTTTCCAGCTGCCAAAAGTACTTAGAATCGCTCATAATTATGTTTTTATAGTAACCCTAGAGATTCTATGTCAAAGACCTTTTTTCCCCTATACAAATTTCATTTTCTTGCTCTTTACGAAAATCGTACGAGCCGTAGCCCTGCAACGCAACTTTATAGCGCTGGGGTGCTATTTCGAATCCCTTGGAATTCTTTTTTCTGACTTCGATAGCATTGGGGCACTAATTGTACAACATAAAACTGAAATATCTACAACTTCTATTTCTATATATTTTTTTTCTAGAAAGTGAATAAATCATGGTCAAAATGCAATTTGAAGTTTCAGACTTGCGTTATAGAGCATAAACGATGCGTGTTGAGCATCTTCAATGTAGTATTTTCCACCCATAGTATTTTGAAACTCCACACTCAATAATATATCCATCTTATTCATCGTATTTAACATGTTTTTTCTTATTTCACTCCATATTATGTACTTGACCATTAAAACCTGAAACAAGAGGAAAACAAGCATAAATCTGCACAAAACATCCTAAGTAACTAAAACATAACCTAGAACGAACTCTAAAATGAACCTAACAAATTCCCCCAAACTTAACCTTTACATGCCCTCGCGTAAAGAACTCAAAACATTCTAAAACACAAACACAAACACGAATGCAAATCAAGCTAACAACAATAATGAATCCTCAAAATAATGAATATCATGCACGTATAATTCTTAGAAAATTCACCCATCAATAACGATCCAGACTTTTGTTCCAAAAACTTCTCTAATTTACTTTACTTCATTAACATGTATGCTCACCTAATCATGATCAATAAATAAGAAGCATTTGAATCACTTTATACCTGCTAGAATCTCACCTTAAATCCATAAAATCCATTATCTCATAAGCTTGCTTACTTACTATTCTTCACTAATATAGACAAGAACATGCTCAAGAATCAAAAGGACTTTCAAAGCTTATAATGAATGACTTAGGTAAAGGTTGATGACAAGGAATATTTTAGGCTTAATTATACCATAAGCATATAAACCATACAAATGAAACTTGATTCTATGAAACTCTCCCAAACCCTTAGTCCCTTTATATGTTTCTTTTTCTTTTGTGAGAGAGAAAACTTATTGATATGCATTGTATATTCTTTTTTTTTTCAACAACTACACTCCCCCAAACTTGTTTATTTTTATGTTCATAAGGAGTGTAGTTTAATATAATTTTGTTCTTTTTCTTTCTCTATTTATTCCATAAACTCCACTACAACTCATCCCCAATTCAATATTTATATACTTATGGTATAACTCAATGGGAAGAAAAAAATAGTAAAGTTCTCAGACTAGGCTCAAGATCGGTATTAACAAAAAAAATCAATATTAGGCTCAAAAAGTAACTAAGGATAAAATTTTGATCAAGGTTGGCTAGAAAGGCTCAATAGTTCCAAAAATTGCCTAAATCATCTCCCTAAGCATGCATCATCTATGATTTTGTCTCAAATAACAAGCAAACAAGTTCTAGAATTTCCACACATCTTTCAACAAAAACACAATGCAGCAAGCATAAATACTCTTCAACTACAAGAAATTTAAAAATCATGATCAAGTATTCAATTATTTAGTGAATCAAAGTAAACCAAAGAATTGTTCAAACCAAGCACACTGATCTTTAATAGGATAATTATCATCAAATTATATTACACAGTTTTCATTTATTCTCATCTACTATCATTGTTAACTTGATTCATACTAACACCCTAAACGAAACATAAACCTAACAAAACTTAAAGAAAAAATAAAAATAAACAAACTAAGATATCTACAATGAGCAAAGAAATAAAATCAAATACCATCCTCCAAACATAATCTTAACATTTCTCCCAAGGTAGGAAAAGAAAACTTCCCTGTAATTCAACACTTTGCTCCATTGCATTGACTCTCATCTCTTTCTTCCTCAGTGTTTTATATGTCGAAATACATCAATAAGTGGTCGACACCCATAATAAGCATCATAAAAGACAACTTGAAGGTTTTTATAGTGAATTCCCTCAAGCTTGGCAAGATATGAATCTGTTCGGCATGTTGCACCAACAACACAAGACTTTGAGTGGCAAGCTTGGGGAGAAAACTTTGGTAGTTCATAGAGAATGTAAAATGGTGAATGTAGCATTTATATAAAATATGGATCTACTGTTAGTGTATATGAAAGTACCATTGATGAACTTAAATACATGATAGCAGGTGCTTCTTCATCCCCCAAAGTCATATTTTGCTTACCTTCATATGAGAACACCTTTATTAACCATTCTGTATGTTTTTCACTCTCCACTTGACTATCCATAACCTTGCTTGTAATTTGATCTTCAACAACTTCATGATCATGGATGAACATTGTTTCTTTCACCACACTTCATTCATTATCTGCAAAGCAAGTATCCAACTTTGTAAAATTTTGAGTTAATACAACTTTGAATGTCTCTTGTACATCAACTTTAGGCTTAATCACTTCTAATGGCTCAACCCTTGGTGCTTCTATAGTATTCGAATAACTTTCACAACCTTGTTTGTTTGAGTCATTATCCTTAAACCACTCAATATTGTGCCCCACTATATTGTCACCATCAAAATTTAAAGTGTTCACCAATTAGGTCATTGCTTCTTCAAGTGTTGATGTATGCCCTTCTTGCTGATATGGTTGGTGTATTGTATTATGGTCTTGAAAATATGGAGGGTATTGGTGACTCCAACCTTGTAGTGAAGGATCCCAATGCCAATGGTAATCAAAATCTGCCATATCATTCAACAAATCTATTATATCTTAATGGATTCTTCTTAACAAAGTTCATCGGTTACCTCTGCTCCATAATCCACCCAACATCTTGTTTAATCATCCAACCCATTGTAAAAGAAGATTATATGACACCCCATTGAGAAATTTTGATGACATAATTCTACCAATTCATTAAAGCTCCCCCATGTAGCATAAAATGGCTCCATGTGTTGTTGGGCAAAACCCACGATGTAATCTTAATTGAGCATTTTCTGTATGTACCTCGCAAGTCAAACACTAGAAAGAAACATAAGTTAAATAAAAAAAATTAGAATCAAACTAATTTTATTGACATAATAAAAACAATCCCCGACAATGGCGCCAAAAACTTGTTGTGAGAATTTCGAACTAGGCAAGTATATGCAATCGAAAACAAGTAATATAGATAATAAATATAAGTATCGTCCCACATAGATTGTTTATCAATTACCAGCGATTAACGTAGTAACCAAGGTTACCTTTCTCTTAAACCTCTTTATTTATGTGACTATAAGTTTTTTTTATATTATAGAATAATTTTTAACTTGAGTTGTGGTGATAGAATAAGGTTTAATTTGGAAATTATTTATTGGTTATGATTATTATAGTATAGTATGGTTTCTATAGTATAGTTAGAATAGAGTTAATAGTTTTATAATATAGTTTTGTGGATAGTTAATTTAGAATTATTAAGAGAATAAAATATTATTCTACTATTGGTGGCCGAAATGTATAGTTCAAATAGGGTTTATTTTTATTTAATTAAGTAAGAAAAATAAGATAAAAAGCATAAACTACTTAGGCCTATTTTTGTGGAGTTTGTTTAGCAACTAAGTAATTAAGTGGACATTTTTTTATATTATTTGTTATTATTTAGTGTGGCCGAAATATGTATAAGATATATAGGGATTTGAATTTTAAATTTGATTTATAGTTAGAGTGAAATTAAGAAAGAATCAAGGGAATCCTAGTGTAGTTAGGAATCCTGGTGCAATTAGGAATTCTAATGCAGTTAGGATTTCTAAGAGCTTATAAATAGAACCTATTTGTTCTCTTTTTTTTTCTCGCATTCACTCTTGCTTTCCTCTGAACTCTCACACGCACACTCTCTCTCCCTCTTGTTGTCGTCCACCCACCATCCACATCAACCCTAGGCCGAAATCATCATCACCATTACCTCTTCATGATTTTTGAAAACCCTAGTAAATCATCATCTCCTTCTTGTGATATAGAATAGATTGTGACTTTGGATTTTATTATGATTTTGGTATTGCATGTGAAATTGTTTGTTATGAGATTATAGTTTATTTTAGCATGATTTTCTACGTATTTTCCCTACTAGGCTTAGAATCTCATTCCTTTCTTTTATTTTTGCAGATTAAGGTAACCCTAGATGACCAGTGGCGAGCGGATTTCCGATAGCAAGACTAGTGTGAATATGTGGGGGCCGGATAGTAGCGTGTTACTTTTCTTGGGAAAATTATGATCTTTATGGTATAATGTTGCCTAGTTTTATTTTTTTATTTATATTGTAAGGACTATTAGGTGTTTTTCTTAAACTCGGGTTATGTTTATTTTAAATTATCAATAAAGAAGGCGAATTTTTTTCTATTTATTAAGTATATTTTTCAAAATATTTATTTTCTAAAATCATAGTTAGAATTTAGGGTGTTATAAGTGGTATCAGAGCCACGATTATACTGGTCCAGAACGTTCATACATATTCATACAAGTCAGGAAAATGGTTGTCTTGTTACCAAGTAAGTACCATGTTTTGTTTTATATTATTTATAACCCTAGTAATTGTAGTTTATTTTGATTTCAAAGTTTTTTTTTTTCAGAATCTAGAATAATGAATCATAATGTGATTAGAGCCATATCTGATATAGAAGATTAGATCTTTAGTTTAGTAGATATTTTTTTAAAATAACAAGGTTTAGTATAATTCATTTAGTTTGTTATGGATATTTATTTTTTTTAAATAGAGTTTTTTTTTTTAATTTCTAAATTTTGTATTGTTTTTTTTTACATTGTGAATTCTTTTTATGGATTTTAGTAATATTAAAATGATTTTAAAATTTATTTTGGGCTCAGTTGAAAATGCAAGGTTTAAATTCCTCTCTCGTGGGTTAGCCCTTTTGTGAAGGCTCATTTGCTTTGCATTATTAGATTAGACCTAATTAATGAATAATAATTAATAAGATGAGGGTTCAAATTCCTGTCTTTTGGGTCAAAGTGGAAGTTTAGGGGCCATTAGTAGTGGGTATAACATACGGAACCCAGCCTCCTCCATGGAAGATTCAATTGTTAAGGTCAATTTACTCAAGTTGGACTTAATTGTACTGGAATTAGAGTATATAGATAGATGGACCCTAATAACTCAACATAATTGGTTAGAATAAGTGTTTGATCCTTAGTTTTAGATTCATGCTTTGCTCTTTTGACCATTTCTTTTGTAATAAAAATTAATGGATCTCGAGCCAAGAAGATCTTCACGACTTAATGGAAGAGGCGGAGGTCGTGGAAGGGGTAGAGGATGCGGAAGAGGTAGAGGCCACAAAGGCGGAAAAAGAGCAGCTGCCCCTATTCAGGAAGAAATTCCTGACATATCGAAAGCCCAAGAAATGCAAGAAGAACCTGGTGTGGCTGAAGTCCCTCCGAGAGTAGAAGATGCCACAGTTACAACTACCAGAGCTAACCTGGAAAAGGGAGAATGCCCGACTAAGGGCAGAACTTCAGAGGAGGGAGGAAGAACTTCCAGGGCAGCTACAACACCACCAAAATCGTCAACCAATAGTGCAACAGATTGTACCCTTGGCCTAGTTTTTACAAATGGTTGAACCTCGCTTCGAGGTTGTTTATGAACGCTTTAGAAAGCACAACCATCGAACTTTGATGGCGGTTCTGATCTAGTGGAAGTGAAAGAATGGTTGTAGTCTGTTCAATCTATACTTGAGCATATGAGACTGATCAATGAAGACAAGGTCTCATGTGCCTCTAGCTGCCTTAAGAGAGATGCCCGCATCTGGTGGGACGTAGTGGCATAGACCAAAAATGTGGCCACTATGACATGGGATGATTTTGTGCAAGTCTTTAATATAAAGTATTACAACCCTACTATCTTGGCCACAAGGGTGGACGAGTTCATTACCCTCACCCAGGGCAATTCATCTGTAACTGAATACACAAGAAAGTTTGACCATCTGGCTAAGTTTGCACCAGACACCGTGCCGATAGAAACATTGCGGATTCAGTGGTTCGTGAAGGGGTTAAAACCTATTATCGCTAGAGATGTAAAGATGGTTAGAGGGGTAATCACATATGTTGAAACCCTGGAAATAGCATTAGAAGCTAAACAGTCGGAGAAGACTATCGGGAAATAAAATGCTGCCAGGAGAGATGCGAAAAGGGGAACACTGGGCAACATGACCATAAGAGGAAGCACCCTGGTAGTCAAACTCAAGAGGTAGACAAAAAGGGTAAATCAGTGGCGTCTAATGGTGGTACCAAAAATCCCTATGTCAAATACCCACAATGCCCAACTTGTAAGAGAAAGCATCCAGGAGAATGCCAGTTCCTGAAGAAAGGATGCTTTAACTGTGGTCAAGAAGGCCATATGAAGAAATATTGTCCAAAGGTGAAGGAGCAGAAAAGGGACAACGAGTTAGTTCCTGCCCAAGTGTTTGCTCTCACCCAAAGAGAAGTAGAGACTAGTAACATGGTTGTGACAGGTCAGCTTATTATTTCTATTAAATTATGCAATGTATTATTTGATTCTAGTGTTACGCATTCTTTTATTTCTCATAGAATGATAGGCGAACTAGAAAAGCCTTATGAGCACCTTAGTAGTAAGTTTGTTACGGAATTACCCTCGGGAGAGGTGGTACTATCTACTAGAGGGGTGTGTGGCGTAGCAGCCAGAATTGAAGGTAAGGAACTACTGTTGGATCTAATCGAGCTAAATATTAAAGATTTTGACATAATACTGGGCATGGACCGGCTATCAAGACACGGAGTGACAATGTAAGGGAAAAACAGTCATTTTCAAAAAAGAAGAAGGAATCCAGTTCATTTTTAAAGGAGATGTATCCCAGACCAGAATTCCTATAATCTCATGGCTTAAGGCACAATAACTCATGAGCAACCGTTGCCAAGCATTACTAGCCAGCGTGGTACACAAGTCTCGAGAGATGTAGTTAAATCTGAAGAATGTCCATATCACTTGTGAATTTTCTGAAGTATTTCCCAAAGATTTACCGAGATTGCCTCCAAGCAAAGAGATCGAATTTGTAATAGAACTGGCACCAGAGACAACACTAATCTCAAAAGCTCCCTACCATATGGTGCCCTTAGAATTGAAGGAACTAAAGTTACAACTCCGGGAGCTGCTGGACAAAGGTTTCATAAGACCTAGCTATTCACCATGGGATGCGCCAATACTTTTTGTTAAGAAGAAAGACGGGAGCATGCGTATGTGTATCGATTATCAGGAGATTAACAAGGTAACACTCAAGAAAAAATACTTGTTATCTCGTATAGACAATCTATTTGATCAACTGCAAGGGGCTATGGTGTTCTCGAAGATAGATCTGCGGTCGGGCTATCACCAACTTAGAGTGCAGGAAGAAGATATTCCTACGATATCTTACAGGATGAGATATGGACACTACGAGTTTTTGGTAATGCCATTTGGTCTAACCAACACACGAGAAACATTCATGGGCATAATGAACTGGGTTTTCATGGATTACTTGGATAAATTCATAGTGGTTTTCATAGATGATATCTTTATCTACACTAGACAAAGGCCGAGCATGATGAACATCTCCGATCGACACTAAGGCAACTTAAGAAGCACCAGTTGTACGGAAAGTTCAAGAAGTGCGAGTCTTGGTTAGAAAAGGTGGCATTTTTAGGGCACATTGTGTTAAAAGAGGGGATAGAAGTAGAACCTACAAAAATATAGGCAGTTAGTGACTGGCCTAAACCCAATAATGCCTTAGAGGTGAGAAGTTTTTTAGGAGTAGCTGGGTACTATAGGAGGTTTATGGAAGGGTTTTCCAGAATAGCCACTCCCTTCGCCTATTTGACACAGAAATAGCAGAAGTTGTGGATAGAGAAGTGTGAAGAAGGTTTCCAACTACTGAAAGACAAACTCGTGACAACACTAGTACTATGTGTCCCCAATAACTAAGATAAGTCTGTGGTTTACTGTGACGCATCAAAACAAGGGTTAGGATGCGTGTTGATGCAGAATGACATAGTTATCGCCTACACTGCAAGACAGCTAAAGGAGTACGAACATCGATACCCAACTCATGACTTGGAGTTGGCAGCAGTGGTCTTTTCGTTGAAGATTTGGAGGCACTTTCTTTATGGAGAAAAGTGGGAAATTTATACGAACCATAAAAGTTTAAAGTATTTCTTTACGAAAAAGGAGCTTAAGATGAGACGGAGAAGATGGTTGGAATTGGTAAAAGACTATGATTGTGAGATTTTGTACCATCCCGGAAAGGCCAACGTGGTAGCAGACGCCCTTAGTAGGCATAATTATGGGGGTGTTGCTGTAACGCCCTGGATAACCAAGACTGTTACACTTTGTGTTTATAAATGTGCAAGAATTGCTAATAAAGTCGTTTAGTTGAAAATGTGATCCTAAAACCATAATTGAGTTAGGGTTAAAAGATTTCAGTCAGAAATATATAAATTTCCATTTAGATAAACGTTTGATACATGGGATCCCAAAAATAGGGATTAAAGGACAATTACAAAATTTCAAAAATCATACACATTCACAAGCCACTCTAATGGAAAAATAAGCATTTTAGGTTTTCCTGTCCCTGTACTATCCCTCGGCCGTGGCAGTCAAGCATTTGACTATGTACATCCTACCCCGAGAACTCTCCAACTCACGATTGGTCCACCTTACCTCTGCCTTTACTTGCACCACGTAGCCCCCGTGAGCCAAGGCCCATCAAGAAAACCATAATATAGAGCATAAGCAATACAATTAATCAAATGATTTATAATGCAGTTAACCAGGTACTCAGCACCTTATGATAGACACATCATCAATGCTAGAAATCAACAAATCACAAACCATTTAAACTAGTATTCAACAAGCTATAAGAAACAACTTAACAACAATAAATACATCATAGTCATCATACAATATCCAGGGTCAACGCCCTTAGGCCGCACCCTCTATTTAACCCATTAACTCCGGCTTGCTTAGGCTAAGCTCAGTGATTGTTTAGCTAACCTCAGCTCTTAGTGGCCGAGCCGCGTCCTGTGCACAAATATCAATTCTGGCACTCGTAGGTCATTTATTTCATGCTCACATGGCATGTCATAATCATACAACATTTTATTCGAATACATGGAACCTTAGTCCCAACATAGCCACATAAACGGGTGTAGTTTTCTTACCTTTAATTCCGAGCGGAGAATGCGAAAATGGTTAGAGCACGGTCCTTAGCTTCAAGCCTTAGGGATGAACCTAGTCACAAGGGCCATTACTATTCATCAACTTCCAAGCTAAATAAAATACCTAAGAGACCAAAACTAGCCTCTGGGTTCTCAATTTCTACTAAACTGGGTAGTAGAAATTGTCCCGAACACCTAGGTTCGAACCCCCGAGCCCTAATAATTCATGAAACACCTCCAAGGCCAAAATTCCGAGGTGGGTCACGACTTGGCTTAGCAAGTCGCAACTTGCCCCAAGTCAGAGAGCAACACAAGCCTGAAGGGCCACATGCACTGCGGCGCCACCTAGGCTAGGTCGTGGGGCGCCCTTCGAACCCAAAGAAAACCTGGGTTTTCTCCTCCTCCCAGCCAAGAACACCCAAGTTCTACCCATAATTTTCCTCAAAAACCTCCCCAATTCAATCATCACACAAGCTACAAACTCAAGAATTAATCACCTATTTTAAACACCAAAAACTTAGCAATAATACATCAATCATTATCCCAATTCAGCAGTAAATCACACTATCACTAGCACCCAAATTCAACTCAAAACTAACTAACAAAACCAGACTTTAAACAAGCTTAATCCCCAACATAGTTACAGCAAAATTCAAAGGTTCTAACTAGCATCCTTACCTTAAGTGGCCACCAAATTTCTTCGCAAATTCTCTGGGTATTTCTAGCTTATTCACCCGAATTCCCTCCTGTTTTTAGCTTCTATTCCAGCTTGATTTTCCCCGCCAATTCATCAAAGCTCACCAGCCCCAAAGACAAGCCTAGGCCCCTTCTTGATTCTTTACTTCAAATTCCCACAAGAGAGAGTGAGGAAGAGAAGAGAACATGAGAGAGAAAAGGGGTGAGCTGAGAGAGAGTTTTCTTTTTCTTTATTTCCTTGATTAATTCCACAATTTTCTGTTTTGTTCTTAGAAAATGTTGAATATATCCTTAGACTTAGGAAAAGACTATTTTGCCCTCCCAAATAAAACTAATCCTTTACTCAATCTAAGGGTATATTAGTCATTTGTTCCCAATTCCCGCTAATTCCTCAAATGTTCCTAATATTTACCACTTAAATCTCGTCATCCAATTAATCACCAATTATTTACCTAATGTCTAATAATCCCCAATATATTTTCTAAGTTCCCAAAAATACCCCTAGGCACCCTCGAGTCGGGTATAAATCCCCGCTGTGACTATTTCACCGATCCGCCCACTAGGACCGTCTTGAGCCATAAGCTGCAAATATATCCACATAATAATGTGGTCTCAACAATTTACCACAAATAATCATGTTTATGCCCTCAACGTGCCAAAATTACAAATATGCCCTTATAAGCTAAACAGGGCCCGCATGCATATTAATATTCATAAACATGCATTTCACATATTCATATAATCATATAATCATGCATTTAATCATTTAAATCACACGTAAACCCATTATGCCCTCTCAGCACGCTAATCAAGGCCCTTAAGCCTTATTAGTGATTTTGGGCCGTTATAACTATCCTCTCCTACTGAGAATTTCGTCCTCAAAATTTACCTGAATAACTCGGGATACTGATCCCGCATTGCTGACTCAAGCTCCCAAGTCGCTTCCTCGACCATGCTATTCCTCCATAACACTTAAACTAGAGGAATCATCTTGTTCCACAAAACCTTATCTTTCATGTCTAAGATCTGAACTAGTCGCTCCTCATAAGACAAATCTATCTGCAATTCCAAGTCTTCATACTTCAACACATGCGTTGTATCTGAGACGTACTTCTGAAGCATAGAAACATGGAATACGTCATGAACTCCCGACAACAACGGCGGCAAAGATAACCTGTAAGCCACCTATCTGATCCTCTTTAGGACCTCAAAAGGTCCAATAAATCTAGGGCTCAGCTTGCTCTTCTTCCCAAACCTTCTCACCCCTCCTAGTGGTGAAACTCACAGAAACACATGGTCCCCAACCTGGAACTCCATGTCCCTACGCTTAGGATCAACATAGCTTTTCTGTCTACCCTGTGAAGCAAGCATTTGAGCTTGGATTTTCTCAATAGCCTCATTATTCTTCTGAACCATGTTCGGTCCCAAATACTTCCTCTCACCTATCTCATCCCAATGAATAGGCGACCTGCATCTCCTCCCATATAACATCTCATATGGAGCCACTCTAATCGTTGATTGATAACTGTTATTGTAAGAAAACTCAACCAACGGGAAATACTTACTCCAAGACCCTTCAAAGTCTATCACGCATGCTCTGAGCATGTCCTCCAATACCTGAATCATCCTCTCAGACTGTCCATCAGTCTGAGGTTCAAAGGTTATGCTGAACTTCAACTGGGTTCCCATAGCCTTCTTCAATCCATCCCAAAACTTAGAAGTAAAGATAGGATCTCGTTCTGACACTATTGAATTAGGAACCCCATGGAGACGTACGATCTCCCTCACATACATCGCTGCATACTGGTTAATAGTATAACTCGTCCTCACTAGCAGAAAGTGAGCTGACTTGGTGTATCTATCCACTATCACCCACACCGAGTCATGAAGCCCCACCGTCATGGGTAAACCTCCCACAAAGTCCATCGTAATATCCTCCCATTTCCACTCGGGAATACCGAAAGGTTGTAGCAACCCCACTGGTCACTGATGCTCAACCTTCACCTGCTGACAGGTCAAACACCTGGCCATGTACTCCACCACATCCTTCTTCATCCCGTGCCACCAATACACCGTCCGTAGATCTTGATACATCTTCGTGGTGCCTGGATGAAGTGAGGACATCATAGTATGGGATTCATCCAATATCTCACATCTAATCCCCACATCATTCTGAACACAGATCCGTCCCTGATACCATAGCAAACCAACCTCAGCAATGGAATAGTCCTTAGCCGCTCCCGCCAAGACATTCCTTCTAACTTCCTGTAGCTGTGCATCCACCAACTAACCCTCCTTAATCCACTCTAGTGGGGTTGACTATAAAGTAATGTTGGCCAACCGGCCCACCACCAACTCTATCCTCGCTCTAGAAATCTCCTCAGCCAACTCTCTCGATATCTGAATAGAACTAAACAACTGCCCCGAGCCTCTTCTGCTCAATGCATCTGCCACTACATTGACTTTCCCTGGGTGGTAAAGAATATCATAGTCATAGTCCTTTACCAACTCCAGCCACCTCCTCTGCCTCATGCTCAGGTCCTTCTGGGTGAAGAAGTACTCCAAACTCTTATGATCGAGGTATATTTCACACTTCTCTCCATACAGATAATGTCGCCACACCTTCAATGCGAATACCACTTCTGCCAATCCCAAATCATGGGTAGGGTACCGTTGCTCATACTCCTTCAGTTTCCGTGATGCATAAGATATGACCTTCCCGTTCTGCATCAATACACAACCCAAACCCAACCTCGACGCATCACAATATACCACAAACTTTCCTTCCTCCGAAGGAAGTCTTAGCACAGGTGCAGTAATAAGTCGTCGCTTCAATTCTTGAAAACTATTCTCACACTTGTCTGACTAGATGAACTTCAAATTCTTTCATGTCAACTCTGTCATCGGTGTAGCAATCTTCAAGAACCCTTCCACAAACCGTCTGTAGTAACCTGCTAACCCGAGGAAACTTCTAACCTCTGAGGCATTCCTTGGCCTTGGCCAATGCCTCACTGCCTCCACCTTAGATGGATCCACCTTAATCCCATCCTTACCAACAATGTGTCCAAGGAATGTCACTTCTGGTAGCCAAAACTCACATTTCTCGAATTTGGCATACAACCAGTGCTCTTTTAACGTCTGCAAGACCTATCAAAGATGTTGTTCGTGCTCTACCTCTGAACTAGAGTGCAATAGGATATCGTCGATGAAGACTATCACAAACTAGTCCAAGAAATCCTTGAACACCCTGTTCATTAGGTCCATGAAGGTCGCTGGGGCATTGGTCAAACCAAATGACACGACTAGAAACTCATAGTGCCCATACCTCGTTAGGAAGGTCTTCTTTGGTATATCTTCGTCCTTGATCCTCAGTTGGTGATAACTAGATCGAAGATCAATCTTTGAGAATACCGCCTTTCTCTACAGCTAGTCAAACAAGTCGTCGATCCTTGGAAGAAGATACTTATTCTTGATGGTCAACTTGTTCAACTCTCTATAGTCTATACACATCCTCAGAGTCTCGTCCTTCTTCTTCACAAAAAAAAAAAAAAAAAAAAAAAAAAAACTGGAGCACACCATGGAGAGTAGCTAGGTCTGATAAACCCTAAATCAAGAAGCTCCTGAAGTTGCATATTCAATTCTTTCAGTTCCACCGGTGCCATCCTATATGGTGCCCTCAACACTGGCTCTATCCCCAGTGCCAACTCAATGATGAATTGAATCTCCCTGTGTAGCGGTAGCCCTGGTAAATCCTTAGGGAGCATATCCAAGAACTCACGAACTAATCTGGTTTCTCCCGATCCTGTTGGCGAAACTCTAGTGGTATCCACTACACCAGCCAGGAAACCTATACATCCTCCCTGTAATAGGTACCTAGCTCTCAGCGCTGATATCATGGGTATGTGGTGTCCACATACCGCACCCACAAACACAAAGGAATCCTCCCCCTTAGGCTCAAAGGTCACCATCTCCTTCCTGCAATCAATAGTATACCTGTATCTAACCAGCCAATCCATCCCTAATATCATATCAAAGTCTTCCATACCTACCTCAATCAAGTCTACTGATAGCTATCTACCATCAACCATCACTGACAGTGCTCTAGTCAATCTCCTAGAAATACCAGTTCTCTTGTAGGAAAAATAGTCTCGAACCCCACAGCACAGTATTGACTAGGTCTACACAATCTATCGATCACCTTTCTAGAAACAAATGAATGTGTAGCACCGGAGTCAATCAATATAGTAAAAGGAGATCCAATGCTAGAAAGCTGACCTGTCACCACCGAAGGACTAGCCTCGGCCTCTGCCTGCGTCAAGGTGAACACTCAAGCTGGAGTCAAGCTGTCCACCTTCCCTGCTTCCCCTTTCTTCAATGTTGGGCAGTCCTTCTTGAGGTGTCCCACCACCCCACACACATAACATGCCTTGGCTCGACATTCACCCAGATGGAATTTTCTGCACCTCGTACATTCTTGGTAACTCCTCCATGTGTCACCGCCTCCCTGTCGGCCACCCTGAACACTCCGACCCCTCCTATCAGGACCAGCAACGGTCAAAGTATTAGGGGTCTTCCTCTTCAGATCACTGGGGCCTCTACCCCTACCAGAACCTGAATATGGAGGCACCGCTTGTGAACCTCCCATCACGCAACATTCTCCCTCCAAATCTTGTTCTCCACTTCCTCGGCCGTAAGAGCCTTCTCAATAGTCTGGGCATAAGTCGTCCCCCAGGTACTGTTGTAATTCTCACATCTCGAGCTATCATAGCATTAAGCCCTTTGATAAGTCTATCCTGCCTAGCTGCGTCAGTAGGCACTAAGTCTGGTGCGAACTTCATAAGCCTGTCAAACTTCAAGGCGTATTATATAACTGTCATGTTTCCCTAAACCAACCCCACAAACTCATTTACTTTTGCCGCCCTGACGACAACATTATAATACTTCTGACTGAATAAATCCTTGAATACATCCTAACCCAGAGTAGTAAAATCTCTAGTCTGTGATGCCACTTCCCACCAAATGCGACATCCACTCTCAGCATATATGTGGCATAGGCCACCCAGTCATTACCCTCTACCCTCATGAAATCTAGGATAGCGATAACCATACGCATCCACTGTTCGGCCTTCAGTGGATATGGTCCTCCCTTGAAGGTTGGAGGGTGTTGCCTCCTGAACCGCTTATACAATGGCTCCCATCTATTTTCAACTTCTGGTGTCTGTACAATTGGTGCCATAGCCGGAGGCACAATGGATGCAGTACTCCCTGACGGAAATTGCTATCTTAGTAAACAAATCTGCTCTTCCTAGCTCTGAAGTTGGGCTTGCATGTCTCCCATAATTTGTTGCCAGTTCTCAGGGACTGGCAGAGGATTCTGGCCCTGGTCATGATCTCTAGCCTCAGACCCAGTGCCAGCTAGTCGTATAGATCGTCTTGGATGCATAGCTATCCAAGTTAATCTGCAATGAACGACTCGACCGTCAGACTATGATGACAGGGTAAAAATCTTTCCATGAATCACCATAGGAACACAACCAATCACAAGCAATCAAGATATAATAGTTTATCCAAATAATCACCCACATGCAACAACAATGCTAATAAGCATGCCTCAATACCATCACACAGCAGTCAAGGGCCAGGCCCTATCAGTATCTCATGCTCCATATAAATCAAACAGATAACATCGTTCATATTTCTTTTCAAACACTTAAGCATATAAACATGAATATACAATTACCAAACCCTGAGTCGACCTTGTCTTTAGCAACGAATGTATATGTCCTGCTAGTCTTCAGGAACCCTTAAACCTAGACGGCTCTGATACTAAGTTGTTACGCCCTGGATAACCAAGACTGTTACACTATCTGTTTAAAAATGTGCAAGACTGGCTATTCAAGCCGTTTAGTTTAAAATGTGATCCTAAAAAAATAATTGAGTTAGGGTTAAAAAAATTCGGTCATAAATAGATAAATTTCCATTTAGATAAACATTGGATACATGGGATCCCAAAAACAAGGTTTAAAGGAAAATTACAAAATTTCAAAAGCCATATACATTCACAAGCCACTCTAATGGCAAAACAAGCATTTGAGGTTTTCCTGTCCCTGTACTATCCCTCGACCGTGGAGGTCGAGCAGCTGACTATGTACATCCGGCCCCCAAAGCTCTCTAACTCAAGATTAGTCCACCTTACCTTTTCCTTTACCTGCACCACGTAGCACCCGTGAGCCAAGGCCCATCAAGAAAACCATAATACAGAGCATAAGCAATACAATTAATCAAATGATTTATAATGCAGTTAACCAGGTATTCAGCACCTTATGACAGACACATAATCAATGCTAGAAATCAACAAATCACAAACCACTTAAACCAGTATTTAACAAGCTATAAGCAACAAATTAACAACAGTAAACACATCATAGTCATCATAAAATATCTAGGGTCGATGCCCTTAGGCCGCACCCTCTATTTAACCCACTAACTCCGGTTCGCTTAGGCCTAGCTCAGTGATTGTTTAGCAAACCTCAGCTCTCAGTGGCCGAGCCGCGTCCTGTGCGCAAATATCTATTCCGGCATTCATAGTCCATTTATTTCATTCTCAAATGGCATGTCATAATCATACAACATTGTATTCGAATATAAGGAACCATAGTCCTAACATAGCCACATAAACGAGTGTAGTTTTCTTACCTTTAATTCTGAGCGGAGAATGCGAAATGGTTCTGAGCACAATCCTTAGCTCCGAGCCTTGGCAATGAACCTAGTCACAAGGGCCATTTATATTCATCAACTTCCAAGCGAAATAAAATACCTAAGAGACAAAAACTAGCCTCCAGGTTCTTAATTTCTACTAAACCGGGTAGTAGAAATTGTCCCGAGCACCTAGGTTCGAACCCCCGAGCCCTAACAATTCATGAAACACCTCCAAGGCTAAAATTCCTAGGTGAGTTGCGACTTGGCTTAGCAAGTCACGACTCAGCTTAGTAAGTTGCGACTTGCCCCAAGTCAAAGAGCAACCAAGGCCTGAAGGGCCACACGCGCCGCGGCGCCCCCCCCCCCAGACCAGGTCGCGGCGCGCCCTTCGAACCCAAAGAAAACCTGGGTTTTCTCCTCCTTCTCCCAACCAAGAACACCCAAGTTCTACCCATAATTTCCCTCAAAAACCTCCCCAATTCAATCATCAAAACAAGCTATGAACTGAAAAATTAATCACCTATTTTAGACACCAAAAACTTAGGAATAATACATCAATCATTATCCCAATTCAACAGTTAATCACACTCTCACTAGCACCCAAACTCAACTCAAAACTAACTAACAAAACCAGACTTTAAACAAGCTTAATCCCCAACATAGTTTCAGCAAAATTCAAAGGTTCTAACTAGTATCCTTACCTTAAGTGACCACCTAATTTCTTCACAAAATCTCTGGGTATTTCTAGCTTGATCACCCAAATTCCCTCATGTTTTCAGCTTCAATTCCAGCTTGATTCCCCCCCCCCCCCCCCCCCAATTCATCAAAACTCACTAGCCCCAAAGACAATCCTAGGCCCCTTCTTGATTCTTAACTTCAAATTCCCACAAGGGAGAGTGAGGAAGAGAAGATAACGTGAGAGAGAGAAGGGGTGAGCTGAGAGAGAGTTTTCTTTTTCTTTCTTTCCTTGATTAATTCCACAATTTTATGTTTTGTTCTTAGAAAATGCTGAATATATCCTTAGACTTAGGAAAATACTATTTTTCCCTCCAAATAAAAATAATCCTTTACTCAATCTAATGGTATATTAGTCATTTGTTCCCAATTCCCGCTAATTCCTCAAATGTTCCTAATATTTACCAGTTAAATCCAGTCATCCAATTAATCACCAATTATTTACCCAATGTCTAATAATCCCCAATATATTTTCTAATTTCCCAAAAATACCCTTAGGCTCCCTCGAGCCAGGTATAAATCCCCGCCGTGACTATTTCACCAATCCGCCCACTAGGATCGTCTCGAGCTATAAGCTACAAATATATCCACATAATAATATGGTCTCAACAATTTACCACAAATAATCACGTTTATGCCCTCAATGAACCAAAATTACAAATATGCCCTTATAAGCTAAACAAGATCTGCATGCATATTAATATTCATAAACATGCATTTCACATATTCATATAATCATATAATCATGCATTTAATCATTTAAATCACACATAAAGCCATTATGCCCTCCTGGCACGCTATCTTATTAGTGATTTTGGGTCGTTACAGTTGCAATGCTCAAGGAAATGGTGGAACCTCTCCGAAAAGATATTATAAGATCCGGGATTGAAATAATCACAGGATAGTTAGCCAACCTCACAATCAAGTCCACGCTACTAGAGGAGATTAGAGAGGAGCAACGACAAGATGAGTTTCTTCTCAAGAAGCTGACTCTTTTACAAAACTCGGAGGATGCAGATTTCTCAACGACCAAAAATGGAACGTTGCGGTATAGAAAACCAGTGTGTGTACTAGAAAAAACAGAATTAAGAATTGAAATCATGCAAGAGGCGCATACTACTCCTTATTCACTTCATCCAGGGTAGACTAAAATGTACAATGATCTCAAGACAATGTATCGTTGGCTAGGAATGAAGAAAGACATAGCCGAGTTTGTAGCGAAGTGCCTAACCTATCAACAAGTTAAGGTGGAGCATCAAAGACATGCAAGGACATTGCGACCGTTGGAGATTGCCTAGGACTGTGAAGTAGTATGATTCAGTATGGGTGTGTTATCCCAAAAATGGACATATCTGACGTGGCACTAAATTTGGACACATGGAGCAAACTGGTCAGACCCCCTAGCAAGTTGGGCAATATATACCTGCAGGGAATACGAACAAGTTACTACTTGGCATGCTATAGGCTCACTTGCCCGGCAGGACCCCCAGATACTTGCTGGTCGGTATGACGACCAGATATACCTGCTCAGATGAAAGTCATTACACTCTCCGTTGGAACTCCACGAGAATTGCCCAACCACCCAAAATGAGCGCCTAACAGCCCTTAAGACTCGGTCAAACCTCCTAACAAATAGGACTGTAACTACATGTGAGAAGAAAGAGATATTTCCCTATCAATTATGCTCAGGCAAAACCTAGGGGCAAGGGGGACAGTATAAATACAAACCCTCCACCACAGTGGAGAGGGTTCAAAAAAATAGCCTACCAATAAACATTAGGAGTATACCGAGCAATTTTGCTCGGTATTTAGTAGGGACTCTGCCACATTGTATTGCTTTTTACACATAGATATCCACTTGTAATCTTTTGTGATCTTGTGTAAACCTTCAAGATTAATGCAAAACTATGAGGACTTAGGCAATTACCGATCTTTAGGGTCAAACATCTATAAATCATGTTGTTCTTCATTATTGATTGCCCACTATTACTAGGTTCTTGGCTCATTTATTGCTCATTGATTGTTTAACTAAAAGCTCTCTAATTAATTATTTGACTTCACGACAATTGGCTAAAAAACTAGTCAACATTGTGGTGCTTTCATTGAGAGCCTAAGACAATCACATTCAGATTCTATTACTTCAAGGATGGTAGTCTCAACCAGAAGGTCAAGCCAGGAGCCTCCAGAGCTCGAGGCTGAATTCTCTCATCAAGTCCCATTGATAAGAAATTTCAACGGGCAGCGAAGTGATTTTCCACCTAGGAATCCATCTGGTATTAGGGGCAAATCGTTGGGCCCATTGCAACAGGACAAGGGGTGCTACTTCCGTAGGAATCACCCAAGGTATGGGAACTGCAGCTGGAACTACTTCCCAAAACGAACAACACCCTCCCATTTTTGGTTTCAATGAAGGTGTCATGCATGGGCCAGAGGCTCAACCTCATAATGGAAAACAGGAGTCGACCACGAGTCACGGATCTGGTCGGGGTGGCCAAGCAAACAATAATGGATGACCCTTACCAGCTGATAAGGAGGTCCTACCAAGGCGTGGCATGGGACAGGACCAAGCAAGAAATTTCGGCCAAGATCTTAGGGTAGCAGTCATAACAGGAATCCTGGTGCTGCAAGACGAGATGTAAACCCCCAAGCTCCAGCTCTAAATAGGAATAATCAACCCTACAATTATCAACAACAACCTGGTTGATATAGACAGCATCAAGAGTACCGACCAAGGTCCTGAAGAGATGAGCCAGAAGTTAGTAGCGCATACATGCCCCATTAAGTTGACGGACATGACCACGATGAAGCAGCAAGCCAAGCTCGCCAACAGAATAATCAAGGTCAGAGAGGTAACCAGCCCGAAGGACCATTTGTCCCACAAAGGCAGGATGTCCCAAACAACCACCACCTCGGGTTGGAGGTCGAGCAAACAGCCAGAACGTTGAGGGAAAACCTCAATCGAATTCCATTTTCAACCGAATGGGCCCTATGGGAGGTGAAGACCTTCGAGATACTCTTAATCACAGTACGGAAAATCAGGATTCAAACAATGTAGCTCCGCCTGAGCCTATTCGGGACCCGAGAATGGATGAGTCTACAATGCAGCACAGCCACAGGCTGCAGCAGACCCTAACATCCAAGCCCAGGTGGATATGTTAACCCGATTGGTAAGGGACTTGATAGCCCCCAAGTTAACGTATATTGAAATGAAAAGGAAGACAGGTTCCCCATTTTCAGACAGAATTAATCAGCTGCCCATACCTGTCAAATTTAAAATGCCAACGTGGAAAATGTAAATTGGGCTGGAGGACCTAGTATCTCATGTTCATCACTTTGAACTACAGACTGATTTACAGGGAGTTAGGGATGATGCCAGATGCAGGATCTTGTTAGCCACCTATCAAAAATTGCCCAGCAATGGTTTTTTAAGTTACCGCCAGAATGGATTACATCATGGGATGGATTTGTGAGCACGTTCTATTCCCAATTCTCCTTGGCAATGCCCTTTCCCACTGAACTGAATGGCCTAGTGGACATAAAATAGAAAGATAATGAACCTTTGAAGGAGTACATTCAACGGTTTATGCGGGAAGCCACCAGGGTGAAATCCCTCAGTGATGACAGTAAATTATTAGCCATCAATTTAGGAATTAAGGTAAAGAGTATGTTCTGGAGTAGCTTGAAAAGGAAGGTTGTACGTACCACACAGAAGTTCCTTGATCGGGCAACGAAATTTATCAAGCTAGAGGAGGCTGAGAGGAAGGTGGTTAATCTAACTTAGGCGGTTGTTGTGCAAAGGAAAACAAATGTTGGAAATACCACCAATCCTGTAGAAGGAGCAAAGAATGGGGCTAAGAATGGCAAACACAGTAATGGGAATGGAAATAGCAGTAACCAGAACGGCAATAAGAAGCCTAAGACCACCGAGCTACCAAAACCATGGGAATATGTTCCCAAATTTACTACTTACTCCAATGCCACATAGGTTGTCGTACTGTACAAAAGACTTCCACCGATGAGGAAGGATGTTAATAGACGGGATATGACCAAGTTCTGTCGGTTTCACAATGACTATGGCCATGAAACCAATGAATGTAACAACTTGAAAGAGGAGATAGAATTCCTCAGCTGCATCCTCAACAATCTCCTCAGGAACAGTCTCAGCAGTATCAGAGCAGTCAACCTATCCTACAACCACCAGTTGCTGGTCGGCTAGATATCATCTATGGCGGGCCGCATTTGGCCGGCAACTCCAACAAGGCTCGAGAAAGGTACACTCATTCTCTTAGGCATGAGCAAGAAGAAGATGTACTAGCTATCTAGGAGCGTACTTCCAAACAACCTCGCGACAAATGTGAGCCTATCACGTTCAGCGAGGAAGACACAAGTCATGTACATCCTCCACATAATGATTCATTGGCGGTGGAAGTATAGATAGCTAACATGATCGTAGCCCAAATGATGATTAACCATGGATCATCTGCCAATATCCTATTCAAAAGTACCCTAGAAAGGATGAATTTAAACATTTGAGATCTGGAACCATGTGAGCAGCTACTATATGGGTTTACAGGGAATGGCATGGCCCTGGCTGGAAGCATAAGGTTGCCTTTGACAGTAGGAATGAAACCTAACAACAACACAGTGATGGCTTTTTTTGTGGTGATAGACATCCCTTCTTCGTACAATGCCAAGATAAGCTGACCAACCCAGTATGACCTCCGAGCAGTGACTTCAGTCTTCCATCTACTTGTCAAATTCCCAACCTAGGCAGGTATAGGATGTCTTAAAGGGAATCAACTGGTGGCCAGAGAATGTTAGAATTTTTCATTAAAAGACGGCAGGGAAGGCAACCTGCATCGCACACCCTACAGGCCCAAGTCACAAAAAATAGGATGCAACCCAAAACAGGGGGAGGACATAGACCCTCGTTTTGGGTATATTAATATAGGAGTGGGCCAAGTCAAAGAATTAGAAGAGATCCCTCTTGATCCAAACAACCCAACCAAGGTAGTCAAAGTAGGGAAAGGGTTGTCCGGGGACATAAGATCCGCTTTGATCCAGTTCCTATGGAACAACCAAGATGTATTCGCCTGGTCTCATGATGACATGGTGAGGATCTTCCCAACCATTATAAGCCATGCCCTCAATATCGATATTGAACACTTTAAGCCCTTACATCAGTAAAGGAGGTCACTGGATCCAACGAGGGCAAAGGCATTGAAGGAAGAAGTGAACAAGCTTCAAAATAACAACTTCATCATGGAAGCATTCTACCTAGTATGGGTGTCCAATCACGTATTGGTTCCAAAGCCTAATAACAAGTGGAGAGTGTGCATAGATTTCACTGATTTAAATAAGGCATGCCCGAAGGACTGCTTCCCACTTCCGAGAATTCACCAATTAGTGGACGCTATAGCCGGCCAAGAGATCTTAACTTTTATGGATGCCTATTCGGGGTACAACCAGATAAGTATGCATCCACCCGACTAGGAGCACACTAGCTTCCGCACGGATATAGGTATGGATTGTTATAAAGTTATATCATTCGGACTGAAAAATGCTGGCGCCATGTATCAACGCTGGTAAATCGTATGTTCAAAGACCAAATAAGAAATAACATGGAGGTTTACATGGACAATATGTTGGTAAAATACAAAAAGGTCGAGGGGGCACATTGAGGACTTGGAGAAATGCTTCAACATCCTGAGGCAGTATAGAATGAAATTGAACCCACTAAAATGCTCCTTTGGTGTAGGGTTGGGAATTTTTTTAGGGTTTATAGTAAACTCTCGGGGAATTTAAGCAAACTCTGAAAAGATAAAGGCACTACTAGACATGCTTTCTCCAACCAGGATCAAGGACGTGCAGAGTCTAATTGGATGCATAGTAGCACTCAGTAGATTTGTGTCTAAATTCACTGATAACTGTATTCCATCTTTTAATATCCTCAGAGGCACAAAGAAATTTGAATGGAATGAAGAATATGAACAAGCCTTCCAAGCTCTAAAGCAGCAGCTGGCACATCCCCAATCTTTTCAAAACCTCTGGAGGGTGAAGAACTATGCATATACCTCGCAATAACTCAATATGTTTTCAGTCTAGTCTTGGTCAGAGAAGAAAACAAGATCCAACATCCAATCTACTATGTAAGTAAGAGGTTGGTCGAAGCCGAGAAGAGGCATCCTCTAATTGAAAAATCAACTTACTGCCTACTCCTGTCGTCTAGAAAACTTCGCCCATACTTCCAAGTGCTTCCCATAAAGGTTCTTACTGACCAACCATTGCGCCAAGTCCTGCTAAAGCCAGACACCTCTGGTCGGTTACTAAAATGGTCTATAGAGCAGGGACAGTATGAAATCACTTACCAGCCCCGGACAACCATTTGAGGCCAGGCTCTTGCAAATTTTGCAGCTGAATGTACCGGACTACCAAGAACAGCTAAAGAAGTGGTCGAGCAATCACTAGAGTCTAGATCACCAAACTGTACGGATTCTGGGCAGAACAATGAGGACCCAATGAACAGTGTCGTTCATTCCGAGGAAGAACCCCGGGTATGGAAGCTACACATCGATGGCTCAGCTACCGATCAACTGTTTGCGGTCGGTGTAATATTAATCATGTCTAAAGGGCAACACATCCATTGTGCACTTCATTTTGGATTTAAAGCATTCAATAATGAAGCGGAGTACAAAGCATTAATTGTGGGGTTGAAGCTAGCCAGGGAGGTAAAGGCTGAAGTCCTAGACATATACAATGATTTGCAATTAGTTGTCAATCGAGTCCTCGGAGAGTACGCTGCTTGGGGGAAAAATGATGGCCTTTCTTGATAAAATAAAAGTCCTGCTTGCTCAGCTTAAAAGGTACAATATCCAATAGATACCAAGAGAGCAAAATGCCATAGTAGATGCACTGGCTAGACTAGCTAGCAGTGCTGTAATGGACAAGGCCAACCTAGTCCCTATTGAATACCTAGCATAACCAAGTATCAACCTGCCAGAACTATTCTTTCTTGTAGACAACACTCTATCCTGGATGACCCCAATTGCAGCTTATCTGGAACACGACATCCTGCCCATTAGTCGCAATGAATCTAGGAAATTAATGAGGAAAGCTGCTCGGTATATAATCCTGGACGGAGTTATGTACAGAAGCAAATTCTCCATGCCATTACTCAGGTGTGTCAATAAAAAAGAATTAGGACGAATCCTAGAGGAAGTACATGAGGGTTTTTGTGGGAACCATGCAGTGGGTAAAGTCTTTCGAAGAAGATTTTAAGGCAAGACTACTTCTGGCCAACTATGAACGAAGATGCCTTTGAATATGTTCAAAGATGTGACAAGTGTCAAAGATTTTCCAAGTTACCCCGAGCAGCACCAAACGAACTTACTCAAATGTAAAGCCCGTGGCCCTTCGCCATTTAGGGAATTGACCTTATTGGTCGGTTACCAAAGGGAAAATGAGGAGTTCAATATGAAATTGTAGCAATTGATTACTTCACCAAGTGGAGTAATTATGCACAGGCATGATTTGCTCATTTATTATAATAATTAATATTTATGAATGTAAGCTACACAGTAGCGACGCAGCTTGTATGGTTAACTTTTAATCAATAAGACATGATTTTTTACCCTTTTTACAAGCCTTGCTTTTACAATGATTATCTTGCTAATTAGAGATTTATTTCATGGATTTTTGGCAGTCTATGAAACCTTTGTAGGATTTGGCGAACCCAAGTACCCCCGAACAGGTTATTACGTACAACTCTGGTTAGTTAGTAAGTGACCAAGAGGATAACCCAAGAGTTATGAATCCTGCTAGGTCACATGGGGGGCACCATAGTCATACATGGACAGGCAAAGAGAAAAGCGCGTAATCAAAAGGACTTAGAAACATTAATTTTCATTAATGTTAAAGTGCTTGCGCGTTATTCAGTATGTACCAGACAACAAAATGAGCCATAAAACAATTTCTGGAGATAGGGTTGAACAATTTTTGTTTACAACTCATTCGAAAAAATTGAATAGCTCTGATTCACAAAGCCGCACAGCTCCAAAAACAGTATATGTCAAGTAGCTAGAAAAAAAAAAGGCATGAGCGGATATATAGCTAGAACGAGAAGCATTTAATAAAAAGGTAAAGTATAGCTCGAAATTAAAGGCTGCTCGGATCAACCATGCTGTTTTGACCAAAGTAAAAGATTTCTTGAGATTAAAAGCTGCTCGGCTCAACCATTTTTGTCTTTGCAAAAATAAAAGGAAAAGCTGCATAGACAAAGTACTTCAAGAGTCTTAAGGTCGGGGAGTTAGTTGGTGTTGAAGTTTATCAGTTGGTTGGTTTTGAAGCTGGTCGACAGGAGTAGAAGTGTCAGCTAAAGCACTCAAACCGGAAGGCAAAGAAGAATCCTCGGGGGCAGAAAGGTTGTCTTCTTTAGCAACAGTGAAGGCAGGATCCTGGAAAACTAGAACTTGTTCGGTGGACATAGTTTGGGCCTCGGCTTGCTCTCACTTAGTACAATATTGCATAAGCTCATCGAAATCCTCCCCCAAATAGTTGTAATCCTCCCCCTTGTTGTGCACCCAGAAGTCATAGAAAGTACTCAGGCCAAAAGTCTCATGGGCCGTGACATTAGCAGCCCTGCCAACCCTCTCTTCATCAAGGGCCTTTGCTAGTTCATCCCTTTCTTCTTGAATGACTCTCCCCTAGGCAGCATTCCTCATGGAAATATCCTTCAGCTCCTCCACCCTTCTCTCTAGTCGATTGACGTCAAGGTTCCTCTGTTTGGCGACAGTCTTGAGCTCCTCATTTTCTTTGGAAATCTGTTCGGTGGTCTGTTGAAGATTGCGAACCTGCTCGGTCAGCTGGGCAACTTAAGAAGCTTTTTCCTCAGACTCTTTCAATAGACTACCAACATTTTTGCTTACTCCCTTGGCTCGGTGATGAGCGTAGCCAAGAGACAGCATACCCTACAATATGAAATAAATAAATTCAGAACAAATAATGAGAGAAGGAAGACCACTCAAAGATCGAACAAATTTATTGCTTACTCTGGTAACATCCTGGAGACCGGTGCTAGTAATGAAGTCCAGAGACTAGCTACTAGGAGTATCCATGAATTCGGCCTGGGAGGAAGACACCCTTTTTATGTGTCCTTGCTGGATGGACAGGGCTTTCTTCAGGGGCCCATGAACCTCCTCGACAGTATTCTCAACAGTGCCATCAAGAGCATTGCTCGGGTTGGTCAACTTTGGTGCAGCAACTATATGGGTACCATCCTCAACAGATAATCATTTTCCTTTTCCTGACTTGCACGATGGTGTGGGTGCTTTTTTCTAAGAAGAAGCCTTATCAGGGGTCTTCTCGGCCTGCTTGGCAATTCTGATAGGAAGGTCGGGTTTTTGATTCTTGGACAGGGGAACCTCACTGATAGGACCACTGGTGTGTTTCTGAGAAAATTTCTTGAAAAATACGAACGACATATCTGTAAGATGAAAGAAAAGGATTAGCAAAAGTGCCGAGCAAAGTCGAAACAGATAAACAAAAAATAATCATAATTGGGCAAAGAACAAAGTTAAGTTTGAAAAGAGAGTCAGATCACCCTCTTCAGCTCCCCCAAAGCAGTCGGCTGCATCGAATAGAAGACCCCCATCACTATTTGACGAGTCCGAGTCTACATGATCTATTGCAGCCTCTTTGCCTTTGCCAGGCTGGGGGATGGTGGCAGCTTTGGAGTTGCCATGCTCGACAGGCTCCTTGATGACAACTCTGGCCGAACTCCTAGTTCGATGAGCCATGCAAGGTCTGGACGGGAGGATTGACGCTCTAGTTTTCTTCTTAACGAGTGGAGAATTAGGCAGTTTAGGAATAGATTAAGGTTTCTTAGGCGATTGCTTCTCAGGGGTGGCATCCTTGGCCCTTGTTTTGGGGTTAGGTTAGAGCCCAACAAATATATGTTTTTCCACAGTAGTTAGGGCTACCAGATCCTTGTCGCTGGGATCCATAGCAGCTAGTTTTCTAGCCCTTGTCTCCATTTCCTTAGTGGAGGCCGGCCAGCTAAACGGACCCTTATAATGGAATGACAAGTGGTTGACAACAATATTATCTGTGACAAAGTATTGACTAGCATACTCCCCAACTTTGAAGATGCCTTCAGTGTTCGACAGGTAAATATTGGAGTCTCGATGGATAAAATAGAAATACCCTGACCTACCTTATTGAAGGATGGATTTGAGATCAAAGAGATAATTGATTTCATGAGCGGTAGGTACCGGCCAGTTCAAGGATTGGTACAAAACATAAAGGGATGAGAGAAATCTGATACCTTTAGGGTTAATTTGGGTAGGGCAAAGCCCGAAGTAATCTGCCACACTGTGAAAGTATGGCAGAAGAGGAAGGGTGGCACCCGCGTTCATATGATATCTGCTCCAGGCACATAATTGAGCCCTAAGGTGTTCAGCAGTTTGTACAGCTACAGGTTTGAAGATGGAAACATCTCCGAGATGGAAATGCTTCCTGATATTTTGCAACTGTTTATCAAAAATTGTGCTCTTAGGAGCTACAAACAGAAGGTTATCTTTTACCTCTGAGGTCGGGTTAAGGACGACCTTGGTATGTATCTCCATGTCATATTCCTCCTCTTGCCCAGAAGAGCTCGACTCTTCCTCAACGGATGGGACCCTTTGCTTGGCCTCAGTGGTGGCACAGCGCGCCACATGAGGATCTTCTTCTTTGGTACCCCAGTTAATGCATTTCATGCGGGCCATCGATTTCAAATGATGTATTGGAACACAATTCGGTGGTCACCTCCCTTCTGCGCAAACAAGAAAAAGGAAAGGGTGAGGCAAGAACATCGAACAGTGCTAGTCAATAGAATTTCGCAGATTATACCGAACAGCCTAGACCAAACACAGAGCAGAGTGATGAGCAAGGAGTAGATCAAATTGAAAACACTAAAACTCAAGAAAGTGGAAGATTTTTTCCAAAACAGTTTTTGAGTTGTGTTCTTCGTGTTCTTTCAAGAACCCCAAATGTAAATCAACAAAAAGAGGAAGTTAAAACCTAGTTTATACAAAATCAAAAAAAGAAAAAGGGGGGGGGGGGGGCTATCCAGGACAAAAGCCACTCAAGGTGGTCATCCAGCTACAGGTTTAGACAGCATACATTCAAGAAATCTAGGGAGTCGTCAAGAAAATTACTCACATCTACAATGTGAAAAACACAAAAAAAGAAGTACGCACCTTGCATGAGCTAAAAACATTATAGATAGAAAAGCATAAAGAAACTTACTTGCTGCTGAATTGTGTCATCGAGGATGAGTTCCTGGGTCGAAGGTGGCGTGATATAGGGATTGGAATAGAAGCTAGCTCTCTTGGACAGATTGGGAGATGGAGATTAGGGTTTTCCAGGATAGTTATGGCTTATTTGAAGTAGAAAATAAGAGAAAAGGAAAAAGCATCCTTATTTATAACCAAGGGAAATGATTTCCTCCATGCATGAATTCAATGCGTCCGTCCACTCAACAATCCCCTTGGCCACAACAGACAGATCTCCCCAGACACGTCAGCACACCCATCCAATCACCTCACCTCAGCCACTCTTCAGTAACTGCGCAGTACACTAAATGGAGGGCTATTATGATGCCTTATGATTCCAAAAAGTGGTGGGAAGAACTAAAAGGTTATTTATTGGAAATACAAAGGCTATTAAGTACACCAAGTGTTGTGCCCCGTAGCAAGGGATGTGTACCCCTGACTAGGTTGGACGGGGTGACCTCCAGAAGAAAGTTTCCATGCTGCTTAGCACCACTGCAAACTTGGGGGCAAATATTATCCTCAGAATTAGTATATCTGACGTGGAACTAAATTTGGACACGTGGAGCAGACTGGTCAGACCCCCCGGAAAGTTGGTCAATATATACCTGTAGGGAATATGAACAAGTTACTGCTTGGCATGCTATAGGCTCACCTACCCAGCAGGACCCCCAGATACTTGTTGGTCGGTATGCCGAGAAGATATACCTACTCGGGTGAAAGCCATTACACTCTTCGTTGGAACTCCGTGAGAATTGCCCAACCACTCACAAAGAGCGCCTAATAGCCCTAAAGACTCAATCAAACCTCCTAACAAATAAGATTGTAACCACCTGCGAGAAGAAAAAGATATATTCCTATCAATTATGCTCAAGTGCAACCTAGGGGCAAGGGGGACAGTATAAATACAAACCCTCCACCACTGTGGAGGGGGTTCAAAAAACTAGCCTACCGACCAGCATTAGGAGTATACCGAGCAGTTTCACTCGGTATTTAGCAGGGACTCTTCCCCATTGTATTGCTTTTTACACATAGAAATCCACTTGTAATATCTTGTGATCTTGTGTAAACCTTCAAGATTAATGCAGAATTAAGAGGATGTAGGTCATTACCGATCTTCGGGGCCGAACCTCTATAAATCCTGTTGTTCTTCATTATTAATTGCCCACTATTACTAGGTTCTTGGTTCATTTATTGCTCATTGATTGTCTAATTGAAAGCTTTCTAATTAATTATTTGACTCCGCGTCAGTTGGCTAAAAAGCTAGTCAATAGGGTGATTATAGATAGACTCACAAAGTTTGCTCATTTTCTACTAGTTCGTACCACGTATAATGCAGAGCAGTATGCAGAGATTTACGTGGCAGAAATAGTAAGGTTGCATGGAGTTCCTAAGACAATAATCTTTGACAGAGGGTCGGTTTTCACATCCAAATTTTGGGAAGGTTTACATCGTGCTATGGGGAGTAAGTTAAAGTTAAGCACAACTTTCCATTGTAGACAGATGGTCAGTCAGAACGTACTACAAATTTTTTAGAAGACATGTTGAGAGCTTGTACTGTAGACTTTCTAGGGTCTTGGAGTAAATACCTATTGCTTATGAAATTCACTTAAAACAACAGTTATCAGACCACGATGGGAATGACACCTTTTAAAATGTTATACAGGAGTAAATGTAGAACACCACTTCATGGGGGCGAGGTGGGTGAAAAGAAACGGTTGGGTCCAGATGCAATGAGAGAGGCAAGAAAAGCGGTAGAAAAGATAAGACAGAGAATGGATACAACTCAGATTCGTCAGAAGAGTTATGCGGACTCTAAGAGGCAAGACATAGAGTTTGCAGTAGGTGACCATGTTTTTATGAAAGTATCGCCCATGAAGGAGATTATGCATTTCGGTAAGAAAGGAAAACTAAGACCAAAATTTGTAGGTCCTTTCGAGATACTAGACAAAATTGGGCAAGTATCATATCGTTTGGCATTGCTGCCATCGCTAGCAAAAACGCATAATGTGTTCCACATCTCAATGCTGAGGAAATATGTATCTGATCAGACCCATGTGTTGAATCACGAATGTAGTGCACCAAATTTTTTTTTTAGTTTATTAAAATTTTGTGATTTATTTTATTTAAGTGTTAAGTGTGATGAATTGTTTTATTTAAATATTGTTTATTTTATTTAGTTGTTGTTGTTTTATTTGATTGTTTGATATTTTATTTAATTGTTAGAATTGTTGGTAGAATATTTTTTTGAAATTACTTGTTAAATGATATATATTTATTTTTATTTTAAAATGTGATTATGTGAGATTTGGTTTAATGCACTAAGGTGCATGGTAGGTAGTGATGCACCCTAGTGATTGAGTATGTGCATGTGCATGGTTACATGGTGTGCATGCAATAGTTTTCTACACATTAATTTCCTTTTATTGGTTTATTTATTTTTATTTAATTAAGGGATTGAAAAGGAAAATAAAAAGAAAGGGAAATAAAGAGGCTTGTGTTCACACAAGAAAAAAAAAAGCATTGGGAAACAAATGGTGAGAAATGATAGAGTTGTCATTTTTTTGAATTCCCGTAACCTTAGACCCAGCCTCAGTAAAATAGGTATAAAATGGGCTGTGGATATCCAATTTAGACACAACTTATACCGTTAGAAAGCTAATAAAATTATCTACATTTTCTGTGAATATCATTTTTCCTAAAACGTAACAGAAATGGGTCAAAACCCAGTCCCAAGTCTCAGCACCCTAGAGTTACGAGAATAGCATTATTTCCTTTATTAGCCATGGACAGCCAAGGAAGACAAGAGAGGAAGTAGTGTGCTGTCAGTGATAAAATGGATTGATTGGCTGAGTATAATTTTTAATTGAATTATATTTTGATTTAGGGAAAATAAAGGAAAATGATAATTACATTTTCCTTAGCTAGGTTTTGAAGATTGAGGCATTTAAATAGAAAATAAGAAAGAGGTTGAAGGCTCATTTGGGATGGAGGGCTGCCAAATTATAGAGAGAAGAGAGAGAGAGAGAGAGCGAGGGCATGACCTAGAGAGAGAAGAAGAAGAAGAAAGGAAGAAGAAGAAGAAAAAGGGTTCAATCTAGGGTAAGGTTTTTGGTTGTTTTCCTTATGATTAATCTAGTATTTTGATCGGGTTGTCTCTAACCTTGTTCATCTTCTTCTCCATCTTGATTATTCAAAATATACAACTCCTAGGGTTTGAGCAAGGAGGTTATTGGATTCTTGATTTTCTATCAAGAAGAGGTATTGAAATCCCTCCCTAAATTTTGTGATTTTTGGTTTTGATGGATAGATTATTAGAGGGATTATGGTTAAAGGGGATTTATGTTTTGGGTAGGAAAAAAATGGGTACTTTGTGTTCTTGATATCTTGATGATAATAAGTTGTTTGATTTGCATGAAGGGTATTATGGTTTGATGTATAAAAGGGTTTTGATGTTGATTTTCTATGTATAATAATTAGTGGTAATTATGAATGCAAATATGTGGTTTCGGCCTAGGCATACCTAAGGATCATCTTGATATTTTTTTTGATGTTGTGTGATTTTTAATATATTAGATCCATGTTTTAGGACCTGTGTAATTTGGGTAAAATGATAATTAGAAATCTTGCTATTTGGATCCATGAAATTTTGATAGGATGCATGTGATATTGTGAATGAATAAATTTTAAGATGCATGAAAATAATGATAGAAACATGTTAGGTTAATATAAAGGCATATGTGAATATGGTGTTTATGAATTAATGTATGTTATTGTTATTGTTAGTGTTTTGTTGGATTTCATGTGTAGATTCAATGGAATAGAAAAAAATTGGATTTTATAAGATTGCATGTGAATATGTTAGTAATATTCTTAGAATTATGTATATAATAAGAGTATGATGAGATTTTGGACATGTATGATTTTATGTGAAATTTTTTGGATTAAGCTTGCTGATTTTTGTAAGTAATTGGGTAAAAGTTTGATAAAAAAAAATGATTTGCATGCATAAGTAATGTCCTTGATGTTATGTTAATTTTATGGAATTAAAAATGGTATTTTAAGTCCCAATAAAATGATATTTTACTCAAATAAATACCTACAGAATTTTTATTGAATTTTTAGAAAAATAGGAGTTTTTAAATTGAATATAGTGATTTTTAAAGATAAAAATGGTTGCTGGAATTTTTGTAAAAAAAATGTGAAGTGTGTTTCACTAAAATGAATTTGATGAGTTTTTGAAACAAAATTATTATCCTAAGTTATGGTAATATTAAAAATGGTATTTTAATATCGTATGAATGCATATTTTGATAAGTTATGATTTTTCTTTATTTTGAGTGAGAAAAATATTTAGATTCAATTTATTTGTGATTTTTAAATAAATTAAATAGTGGCTGAAAGTTTGGTTTAAATGATTAAAAATGATTATTTAATTGTCACATATGGATTAATGTTACATAAAACTAAGTCTTAAATAATTTAAATAAAATATATTTTTCCCACACTTAAAGATATATTTTTCTCACATCATTTATGTAACACAATTAACCAATGTTAAAATTTATTTTTCTAAAGAAACATATTAATCATAGGTATTTTAATTAATTCCAAGTTTTTTGTTACTTCCTTGTAATTTGAGAATAATAAAGGAAATTGTCACATTTTTTTTAAAGCTAAATCAAATTATTTTATAAAATAAAAAAATGTTTTGAGAAATTTAATCAACCTAGAAATTTTAAGAAAAATAAAGCATGTTATATGTCTATTAATTTTAAAACGATAAAAGTAAAAAATGTAGAATTATCGTTTTTAAAACGTCTCAATTACGCAATGTTCCCACGTATGCATGTTACATGCAAATCCACTTTTACGTCCAAAATTATGTTTATTATTCAACTATGTGGTTTTTATAGAAAGATCATGCATGTAAAATAGGTAAAAATGAGCATTTTTCTTTTATGGCTTTATGTGTAGTTAAGAATAATTGCATGTTATGTGCAAATATTATTATGTGTGCATGGCCCATGCACACATGAGTTGTATGGAAGGGCAAAATAGTAATTTTATGAACCTAAGAAATGTTGTTTTGGTTATGGTATAGGCTCGTTGAGAGGTTGTGAAATTTCTTAGCTCGGACCTAAGGTAAGGAAGTTAGATAGATTCTATGATTTTATGCTATGAATGGTAAGACTATTGTATGAATGAATTTTTATGAATTATGAATGCTATAATGTGATGATATGTAACTTGTATGAATATGATATGTTTATGGATGTTAGCGTGATGAACGCGACACATCAAATGGGTTACTAAGGATATAAAGACGTAACCCAAGTTACTAAGGATATAAAGACGTAACTCCTAGGGCGGACGCGCCGAGGTTATTCAAGGACCAGAGACTCTTGTTTACCTCATAGGGTGACATGGACAACTAGCGGGCCATGCTCATCATGTATGCTATATGAATGTGATATGATGATATGTTACGATTACGTTATGATATGCAATGATGATATGTTACGATTACGTTATGATATGCAATGATGATATGTTACGATTACGTTATGATATGCAATGATGATATGTTACGATTACGTTATGATGTGCTATGATGATATGTTATGATTACGTTATGATATGCAATGATGATATGTTACGATTACGTTATGATGTGCAATGATGATATGTTACGATTACGTTATGATATGCAATGATGATATGTTACGATAATGTTATAATATGCCATGATGTGTTAGATGAACGTTAGTATTCGTATTTGTTGTATCCTTACTTGCTTATTGTTTGTACTTCCTTACTGGGCTTTTAGCTCACCCCCTTACTTTCCCTTCCATGTAGCAAATAGGATTTCTCTGTGGCACGCGTGGTGACGTGAGGAGTTCTATCATCGTAGGGTGTATTGCGTGGGGTATCCTATGGATGGAATAAATGATCACTTTAGGACGCCATTTTAAATGTTATGTTTTAAGAGACTTTCTAAATTATCAGTGGGACTTAATTATTTAATATTGTTTCTTTTGAACTTTGCATAAAAACTCATATTTTCTTTTTAAACTAATGGGCCCAACTTGCATTGTTTTAAGCAAGTCCCCACTGAGACCTTTATAAAAAGTGGTTTTCTTTATGGACCAACGATATGTGAATGTTTTAATAAGTACTAGTCTAGGGCGTTCTTTACAACGAAGCTCTAGAGCTGAAGCAAGACTTGAGTTATGTAGAACGACCAGTACACATTCTAAAAAAGGGAACTAAGGAGTTAAGGTCCAAAATTATCCCTATAGTAAAATTTATGTGGAGCAATAGTAGTGAGCGAGAAGAAACTTAGGAGCTAGAAGAAGATATGAGGGAATAGTACCCCGAGATTATTTTTTGTAGGTCAAATTTCGAGGACAAAATTTCTTTAAGGACAGGAGAATTGTAGTATCCAAGGCTAACTTTCTCTTAGACTTATTTATTTATGTGACTATAGGTTGTTTTTATTTTATAGAATAGTTTTTAACGAGTTGTGGTGATAGAATAAGGTTTAATTTGGAAATTATTTATTGGTTATGATTACTATAGTATAGTATGGTTTTTATGGTATAGTTAGAATAAAGTTGATAGTTTTAGAATATAGTTTTGTGGATAGTTAATTTAGAATTATTAAGAGAATAAAATACTATTCTACTATTGGTTGCCGAAATGTATAGTTTAATTAGGGTTTATTTTTATTTAATTAAGTAAGAAAAATAAGATAAGAATCCTAAACTACTTAGACCTATTTTTGTGGAGTTTGTTTAGCAACTAAGTAAATAAGTGGATATTTTTTTATATAATCTGTTATTATTTAGTGTGGCCGAAATGTGTATAAGATATTTATGGATTTGAATTTTAAATTTGATTTATAGTTAGAGTGAAATTAGGAAAGAATCAAGGGAAACCTAGTGCAGGTAGGAATCCTAGTACAGTTAGGAATTCTCGTGCAATTAGAATTCTAGTGCAGTTAGGATTTCCAAGAGCCTATAAATAGAACTTACTCCTCATTTTTTCTCTCATTCATTATTGATTTCCTCTAAACTCTCTCCCTCTTGTTGTCGTGCACCCACCATCCACATCAACCCTAGGCTAAAATCATCATCACCATTACCACTTCATTATTTTCGAAAACCCTAGTCCTCTGAACTAATTTTTTTTACTAAATAACTAAATTTACCAATTAAAAATTAAAAGAAACAAAGAACAAATAACTCAATGGATGAAAAACCTAGGGTATTTAATTTCATAATTTACACAATATTGAAATTAATGTCTAAACAATTTTAGAATATTCAACACCCACTTCTCAAATTTTGAATTAAAATCATATAAATCATGCAAATGGTGATCAAGCATTCACAAGCATTAAACACAAATTAAATAGATCACAATTATGAAGAAGAAATCATAAACTTGCATTGAATAATAATAGAGTATCAAAAGACTACATGAAAACCCTAGAAAATAAAATTAGTTCATAGCTAAATCCATAACATCCATTGATTCAGAAAATAACATATAACAAAGAAATTAAAGAAGAAAAACTCTTGAAATTTTTTCCAATCTTGATCTTCAATTTCCTCTTGTTTTCCACCCGCCAAAATTACTTAGAATCTCTCATAATTATGTTTTTATAGTAACCCTAGCGATTCTATGTGAAAATACATTTTGCCCCTATAAAAATGGCGTATTCTTGCTCTTTACAAAAATCGTATGAATCGTAGCACTGTAGTGCAACTTTAGAGCACTAGGGCGCTATTTCAAATCCCCTGGAAATCTTCTTTGACAGCGCTGGGGCACTAATTGTATAGCACAAAACTGAAACTCGCTTCGAATAGCCTACAGTGCGTGCTCATCATATTTTGGTCATAACTTCCTTGATATAACTCTGAATTGAACGAATGAAAAATCTATGGAAAGCTAAGAGAAATATATACAACTTCTATTTCTATGAGTTTTCCGAGAAAGTGAAGAAATTATGGTCAAAATATGACTTGAAGTTTCAAACTTGTGTTACAGAGCATAAACGAAGCGTGTTGAGCATCTTCAATGTAGTATTTTCCACCCATAGTATCTTGAAACTCCACGCTCAACACTATATCCACTTATTCATCATATTTAACATGTTTCTTCTCACTTCACTCCATATTATGTACTTGACCATTAAAACCTGAAACTAGAGGAAAATAAGCATAAATCTGCACAAAACAATCCTATGTAATAAACCATAACCTAAAACGAACTCTAAAATTAACCTTGTACACGAGGTGTGTCACTGTCCAAAATCTATATTCCAAGCCTTCCCGAATTTTCTTGAAACTTTTCATCAATGGAATGAGATTGTAATGACCCAACTACTCTAGACTTTGGACCATTAACGAAAACTATACATAGACACTAATTTTTAATAAACTTAAAAGTGAAATAATCATTACTTCATTAAAACTTGTAAAACAAATGTTAAACTTACATAAAATTTAAAGTAGGGTATGGGATCCCATTGTTTTAAAAGAAAAACATAACATAATTGTAAATAAATGAATTACATAATAAAGTGCGGAAAATACATATAAAACCATAATTAAAGAGACTTCATCCTCGAATCGAACACTCGGTCCTTTGACTCTATTCCGCCTCAATACACACCCCCAAGCTTCCAAGAACCTTTCCTGCCATCAAAACTATTTTCCTGCACATAAAACATAAAGGAGTGAGCCTAATGCCCAGCAAGGAAAATCTAACACATTAATCATATACATAAAATTCATAATGCAACATAAAACATATCATAAACATATGTTACACGTACTATAATGGCCATTATTACTTGGGGTCCTATAAACTAAACAAGTCATATGCCCATTAAATTTGTGGGGCTTGCTAGCTAAGCAAGTCATATGCCCATAAATTTATTGGGGCTTGTTAGTTGTACAGGTCATATGCCCAAGTCTACAAACATACATAATATAACATATAACATATACATAACACTTAAATCATACGATAACACATAACATAACATAACATATAAAATCCTATCCTATTTTCCTTACCAAAAGTGTCGGGATATGAGAATAGGCTTGGGACTTTGGAACACTCCTAAAAACCATAAATGAAAGGGTGAGTATACTAAAGAAAAGGGATGAAAGTGATGAAAGAACTATACCATTAAAATACACTTACCAAGAATCTTATGTTCAAGATCTTAGATTTCCTATTCAAGAATAAAGAATAAAGTTAGGATGTTGAGCAGAAACTATAAGAACTTAAGGAAAATAATATCAAATGAACTAGAGTTTGGAATACCTTGAATGCTTCTATGACCAATCTAAACCTTGAACCGAAATGTGCTATAAACCTTACTTCCCAAGTGTTTGGTAAGCTTATAATCCCCAACCCAAGTGTTTACACTCTCAAAAATAACCTAGCAGCTTGCAGCCTCTGAACTTAGCTTGATGAATGAATAAATGGCTGGGTACTAGGTCCTATTTATAGAGTTCAAGAATGAAAAGATCTTCATTTAACTTGAATAAAATAATGGCTTTTTAAGTGAAAAATATTTGAATTATCGTTCAGCAGAGGCTGAAGACTCGGTCAAAAAGATGCTGGACTTATCAAGAGGTTAAAGATTAAAATGGGAACGTTTTCAAAAATATTCAAAAGTATATCAAAGGAGCCGATATATCGCCCCTTGTAGGCGATATATCGCCTGGGCCAGCATGCCCGAGGCTCGTCGAGGTGCTCATGCGAAGTTATGTGTTTTTCGTATCCCCGTACTGCGATATATCGCCCCCTATAGTTGCGATATATCGGCATACGCTGAATATATAAACACGAAATTGCACATTTTAAGCTTAATTTGAATTGAGTAAACAGCCTTGACTAAGTCCTCTAACGTTTTCAAAGCTACTGACAGACCCTAGGATATTCAAATTTTAATCTTAATAAACTTATTCCTAAAAAATACTTAATTATCACTAAACATACACATGACAAGTGTTACTTTCTTATTGGGTCTATCTAAATCTTATAATATAATAAATAACACCATCAATATCAGTCATATTAATGAAACCTTAGGTTCAAATTAATATTCTTAAACTATAGGTTAAACTTAGAAAATCTACAAGTGTTACTATGAGTGTCTAATTAAATCCTGGTCTGAACCAAAGTCCACAATCATAAAAATACTACTACTATTACTATTATACTACTATCTAACTAGCTAAGTAAAGTTCTTGGACTCTACAGAGATGTGGGATTAAACTTGCCTTTGAAACTCACACAAGTAAAGCAATTCTTGTTGATGTATCGCCTACTACATGCAATACGTTATCAGTCACATAGCTTAGGGTTTTTGAACCCCACGCGATGCGTCGCTAGAATGACTGCCCAACATGTTCAAAATAGGTCTTAAACACCTCCAAATGCTACCAAATTTTTTGGGCACCATTAAATACCTCATTGTATCACCTTAGACCAAAAAATACAATCTTTAAATGCATACAACATATAGTCAAATTTCACAACACCATTATGTGAAATCATATTGTGTTTTCCACCACCTTGTGTTAAACAATTAACCTTTATATTGAACTAATCTCAAGACGAGATGCCCAATATTTCTCTTGATCCTTATGAAACACATCAAGATTTTTCTCTGCTACACAATAGTCAACTCCCAGGAGCCTTAGAGACACAAGTGATTTCATTCTTTATCTTATTAATATCTTGTTGATGATATCTATACTTGGTACAATTTCAACTCTCAAGAGCCTTAGAGACACAAGTGATATTACCCAGGAAGTTATTTAAAGTGTCCCCATTAGCACCATGCCACTCACAAGATACAATCTCACGTCAACTTGGTTCATTAGCCCAGGCACTTTCAAAATGAAAATAATGATGCCTAACTCAGGTATGAGATTAAAAAACATCATCCATGGCTTGAATGTGAATAAGAAGTGAATGGTGGGCTCCTACTATCCGAGATGCTTAATTTTTTATGGCAAAAATAAGTTAAACCAAGATATATTGAAAAGAATATGGTCAAGTCTCAGTTGAGTGAAAGACTTACTGGGATGACTATTACACCATGTAAATTAAGGACCAAAGAACTCCAAATCTAAGATATAACAGCCAACTAGAGCCCTCTTAAAGTTACGAATGAGATACCGAGGCCTCTCACCATCGCCTTTGCATGGTCCCAAAGAAGAGTGTGCAAGCCTTTGTTATAACTCCTAGAAGACACGTCACGAGCTAGAATTGGACTGTCTATATATGTAACATCCCAGAACTCCTAATAAAATTAAAGTACTTTGATTAGCGTGTTGGGAGGGCACGCAGAGTGTTTTTGTGGATTATATTATTATATAATTGATTATGCATTATTATGTTTATTTAATGTGTTTAAAGACTTGATTTTGTTAAAAATGCGTATTTTCGTAATTTTGACCCGTTGAGGGTGTATTTGTTAATATATGTGTAGATGCATTGAGACCACATTACTATGTGGATATATTTGAGACATTCGACAAGAGTCGAACCTTTCAAGCATGTTAATGGAAAAGTCACAATGGGGATCAATGCCCAGCTCAAGTTGAGCCAAGGGGTATTTTGGGAATTTTTACTTTGTTGAATAATTGCTAAGATAAAATAGGTTGGTGAGATAAGTATGTTTGGGGTTAGTTGATTAATTGGTGAATTAATGGTGTGATTGGGGTTTTGAGGCAAATGACCATAATGCCCTTGGGATTTATTTTGAGGTTAAGTTGGGGTAAGGGAAAAATAGTCTTTTGGCCATGAAAAAAGACAATTAAGTGTTAGCAACCTTTTTTTTTCCTATTTACGTTTAAGCTTTCCCTCCTTTATTGGTTTCCTCTTGAAGTTATCTTAAGTGTTACACATAGACCCAAAAGACTAAGTTTTGGAGTTGGAGGAACTTTGAAGAAGGTTCAAGCTTTAATGGAAGGACACCAACAGATAGATGTGATCTTCAAGCTAGGGGATTAGAATTTCACAGTAGAGGTAAGCTTTTTTGTCCTCTTTTGATGTTCTTCCTCTATTCTTGGTGGTTTTCTTATAACGACCCAAATTCGCTAATAAGGCTTAAGGGCCTTGATTAGTGTGCCGGGAGGGCATTACTGGAATAATTGTGATTTAATGAGTAATTATATGTCTAATAATGTTTATATGATAATTGATTATATTATGTGGTAATATGATATGTGAAATATGTGAGAACCACATTATTATGTGGACAAGTTCGTTGAGCACGACTCAAGACGATTCTAGGGCCAGATAGTGGGAAAAGTCGCAACGGGGTTTAAGATATGACTTCGAAGAAGTCGGGGATACTTTTAGATAGCGAGTAGCGATTTGGATTATCGGGTCATGGAAATAAATATATGGAGATATATTTGAGGTTAGAATGTCTAGGCGGGAATATTGGGGGATTTTACCATTTTGGCCTCGGGGACGGTTCCGGCACCCCGAGCCTCGGGATTAACTTAATATGTGAGATAGACTTAAGGAAGCCTTTAGAAGAAAAACACAAACTGACTTAAACTTAGACTCAGCTCTCTCTCTCATGTTTAAGGGAAAACCAAGGAAAGGAACACAGAAAACTAAAGGGGAAACTAGTTGGAATCTCTTGGATTTGTAGTGAGGAATTGAAGGGTTAGCTCAGGAGTAAATCAAGAGTTTAAGCAGGGATTAAGGTAAGCATCTAACTCTATTTTCTGTGGTTGAATTCTGAGTTCTAGCTAGGTTTTAGTTAAGTGCTGAAACAAGTATAGCTTTGATGTTCTAAGGCAGAATTAAGAGGGGAAACTTGGGAGCTTAGCTTGGCCACAACTTGGTGAAGTGATTCTACATCAAAGGTAAGTTTCAACTCCTGGTTTAGAGGTTTTAAATTGAGTTTGAGTGGTTGGTTTGAGTGTTTATAGCACTTGGGTTTCAGAAATTGAAAGGAAGATATTAGAGTGTGTTAGGTTGTGTTTTCTTGAGAGTTATGTTGTTTAGATCATGTTAAAGAGGTTGGGAATTAATTGGTTAAGAGTTGGGAAGCTTTGGGATGGTTTAAGGTGAGGTTTCAGACTTAGAAATGGTGTAAAATCTGGGTTCGAAGGGGAGGGTCGCAGCTCTGTTCTAGAGCGCTGCGGCCCTTGCATGCAAAGAAGCCAAGGGGGCTCGGCCAAGGGGGCGCGCCGCGGAGCCCAAGGCAAGGGCCGCGACGCATGTGTGGTTCAGTGTGGGAGTAGGTTCTGTTTTGGGGAAGGGCCGCGGCTAGGCTTTAGGGGTCGCAGCCCTTGGTTGCACACATGGATTTTTTAGGGTTTTAAGCACGGGAGAGTGGTCTAGTGTGCTCGGGTTTGGTTTCACCACCGTGCTTGGTGGAATTTGGAGTCTCGGGAGTTAGTTTTGTAACTGGAAACCTATATTGGAGTATTAACGGAACACTATACTTTGGTTGTGGCTAGGTGATAAAAGCTTAGGCTCGGGAACGGATCGTGCTTGAGGGGCGTTGCTCGTAATTCGATAACCGTACAGACTAAAGGTAAGAAAACTGCACCTGGTTGAATATATGTGACGGGACTAAGGGTTCCCTATTGTAGAAGCTTGAAAATATGGTATTATGCCATGCAAGCCATTTAGTGAACCAACGGCCTAAGGGTGCCAAGGGTCTCATTAGTGCACAGGGCGCGACTCAGCCACTAGTAGCCGAGGACAACTTATTATGCACTGAGCTTGGTTTAAGCGGGCCAGAGTCAGTGGGTTAAACAGAGGGTGCGGCCTAAGTCGTCGGCCCTGAATATTATGTGATATGAATATTATATGATATGAATATTATATGTGATAGAATGTATCTTGTATTGGATTGTATATGCTGAATATCTGTTGTGGATTATCTTATGGGTAAACATGCTTACTGAGCTATTTGTCTGTGGTCATTGTTTGAGTTATCTATGATGTTTTCTTGCTGGGCCTTGGCTCACGGGTGCTACGTGGTGCAGGTAAAGGCAAGGGCAAGTTGGATCAGCCCTAACTGGAGAGCTCAGCAAGCAGAATGTACATATCCAGGTGCTCGGCCGCCACGGTTGAGGTCTAGGCAAGGATATGGAACCTGAAGATTGTCTTTTTTGCCTTAGTATGGCTAGTGGTTACTCATGTACTTTTGGGAGACTGTGAACTTTCTTTAACTTCATTTTTGTATGGGATCCCATGTTTACCACAGTATAAATAAAAGAAATGAGTTTTTGAGACCAAAACCTTTTTAACTTTAGTTCCTACATGTTTAGTGACACGTTTTCAAACTAATGACTTGATTAGCAAGTCCTGCACCTTTATAAGTACACAGTGTAACGGTCTTGGCTATCCAGGGCATTACAACTTGGTATCAGAGCGTCCTAGGTTTAAGGGTTCCTGAAGACAGCTTGGATATGTACATTCGTTGCTGGAGACAAGCTCAATTCAGGGTTTGGTAATGTGTATATGTGTGCTTATGTGCTTGAGATGAGCTATGTATGTTGATATTCATTGAATTGCTAGGAAGTATGAGATACAGATGGGTCCTAGCCCTTGACTGCTGTGTGAAAATATTGAGGCATGTTTATTAACATTGCCGTGCATGTAAATGAGTATATGGATGATTGACTGTTTATGGTGCATGGATGCTTATATGTGTTGATTACCTGAGATTGATTATGTTTTATTGTTGAGTTTTGGAGAAACTTTTACCCTGTCATTGTGGTCTGACTGCCGAGTCGATATTTGCAGATTGACTTGGGTAGCTATGCATCCAAGGAAATCTTCACGACTAGCCGGCACTGGGTCCGGGACCAGGGGCAATGACCAGGGCCAGACACCTCTGCCAGTCCCTGAGAACTGGCAGCAGTTAATGGCTGAGATGCAGGCTCGATTACAGAGCCAAGACGAGCTAATTCGTATTCTGCAACAGCAGGCTCCATCAGGGAGTGTTGCCCCTTCTTTACCACCTGCAGTGGTACCAGCTGTGCAGCTTGGGGAGGTTGTTAACAGGTGGGAACCATTATATGAGCGGTTCAGGAAGCAGCAACCCCCAGTCTTTGAGGGAGGATCGGATCCGTTGAAAGCCAAGCAGTGGCTAGCTATGATTACAGTGATTCTAGATTTCATGAGAATTGAGGGGCAGGGGAGAGTGGCCTGTGCCACTTATATGTTGAGGGAGGATGCCCGTATTTGGTGGGAAGTGGCATCACAGACCAGAGATGTTGCCACACTGACTTGGGAAGGTTTCAAGGATTTGTTTGGCTAGAAGTACTACAATGTTGCTGTTAGGGCAGCAAAGGTCAATGAGTTTGTGAGTTTGGTACAGGGAAGTATGACTGTTACTGAGTATGCCCTGAAATTTGATAGGATTGCAAAGTTTGCACCAGATCTTGTGCCTACTGATGCTGCTAGGCAAGATCGTTTTATCAGAGGGCTTAATGCTATGATAGCCCGGGATGTTAGGATTACCAAGGTACCTGGAGGAACAACTTATGCCCAGGCCGTTGAGAGGGCTCTTACCGCAGAGGAAGCGGAGAACAAGATATGGAAGGATAGCGCGGTAAGGCGTGAGGGCCGCAGGGCGGTGCCTCTTTATTCAGGGACAGGTAGGGGCAGAGGCCCCAGTGACTTCAAGAGGAAGACTCCTGACACCTCAGCCGCTCCTAGTCTTGATAGGAGGGGTCGGGGTGGTCAGGGTGGCCGTCAGGGTGGCGGTGAGGCATGGCGGACCTATCCAGAGTGTCCGAGGTGTAGAAGACGCCATCTGGGCGAGTGTCGGGCCAAGGCATGTTTTGTGTGTGGGGCAGTGGGGCATCTCAGGAAAGACTGCCCAACGGTGAAGAAAGGTGAAGCGGGAAAGGTGGATAGCTTGACTCCAGTTCGAGTATTCACCTTGACTTAGGCGGAGGCTGAGGCTAGTCCCTCAGTAGTGACAGGTCAGCTTTCTAGTGCTAGCTTTCCTTTTACAGTATTGATTGATTCTGGTGCTACACATTCTTTCGTTTCTAGTAGAGTGATTGATAGACTATGTAGACCTAGTGAGTATCGGACTCGGGGTTTGGGACTTTGTTGCCTACAGGGGAGCTGGTAGTCTCTAGGAGGTGGAATAGGGCATTGCCAGTGATGGTTGATGGTAGGGAACTTTCGGTGGGTTTGATTGAATTAGATTTGGGAGACTTTGATATGATTCTAGGAATGGATTGGCTGACTAGGTATGGGGCTACGATTGATTGTAGGAAGAAGATGGTTACTTTTGAGTCGGAGGGCGAGCACCCTTTTGTCTTTGTGGGTACGGTGTCTGGACCCCGCATACCTATGATTTCAGCGTTGAGAGCCAGGGACCTGTTGCAGGGGGGATGCATAGGTTTTCTGGCTAGTGTGGTGGATACCACCAGGGTTATGCCAACAAGGCCGGGCGAGACCAGATTGGTGTGCGAGTTTTTGGATGTCTTCCCTGAGGATTTGCCAGGGTTGTCGCTGCGTAGGGAGACACGGTTTGAGATTGAGTTGGCACCGGGGACAGAACCAGTATCTAGGACACCATACAGGATGGCACCAGCAGAACTGAAAGATTTAAAGATACAGTTGCAAGAACTTCTGGATTTAGGGTTTATCAGGCCTAGCTACTCTCCATGGGGAGCACCGGTACTGTTTGTTAAGAAGAAGGACGGGACCTTGAGGATATGCATCGATTACAGAGAATTGAATAAGTTGACTATTAAGAATAAGTATCCTCTGCCAAGGATTGATGACTTGTTCGATCAGCTGCAAGGTAAGACGGTGTTCTCAAAGATTGATCTTCGATCTGGTTATCACCAGCTGAGGATCAAGGATGAGGATATACCAAAGACGGCTTTCCGGATGCGTTATGGGCATTATGAGTTCTTGGTCATGTCTTTTGGTTTGACCAATGCCCCAGCAGCTTTTATGGATCTGATGAACAGGGTGTTCAAGGACTTTTTGGACCAGTTCGTCATTGCCTTCATCAGCGACATCTTGGTATACTCTAGTTCAGAAGCAGAGCATGAGCAGCATCTCCGACAGGTTTTACAGAGATTAAGGGAGCATCAGTTGTACACTAAGTTTAAGAAGTGTGAGTTCTGGCTACTAGAGGTGACCTTTCTTGGACATATAGTTGGGGCAGAAGGGATTAAGGTGGATCCGTCCAAGGTAGAAGCGGTTAAAGATTGGCCGAGGCCGAGGAATGCCTCAGAGGTGCGGAGTTTCCTTGGGTTAGCAGGTTACTACAGGCGATTTGTAGAGGGGTTTTCGAAGATTTCTTTACCGATGACAGAGTTGACAAGAAAGAATCAGAGGTTCGTTTGGTCAGAGAAGTGTGAGAACAGCTTTCAGGAGTTGAAGCGATGGCTTATTTTTGCACCTGTGTTGATTCTTCCTTCGGAGGAAGGGAAGTTCGTGGTTTACTGTGATGCATCGAGGTTGGGCTTAGGCTGTGTGCTGATGCAGAATGAGAAAGTTATAGCCTATGCATCTCGACAGCTAAAGGAGTATGAGCAGAGGTATCCGACTCATGATTTAGAGTTAGCGGCGGTGGTATTTGCACTGAAGGTGTGGCGTCATTATCTGTATGGAGAGAAGTGCGAGATCTACACTGATCATAAGAGTCTGAAGTATTTCTTCACGCAGAAGGATCTGAATATGAAACGGAGACGTTGGTTGGAGTTGGTTAAGGATTATGATTGTGATATCCTTTACCACCCTGGGAAAGCCAACGTGGTGGCAGATGCGTTGAGCCGGAGGGGCCCAGAACAGTTGTATAGTTCTACTCAGATCTCGAGAGAATTGGCTGATGAGATGGTCAGGGAAAAGATAGAACTGGTGGTGGGCCAGTTAGCCAATATCACTTTGCAGTCGACCCTGCTAGAGCGGGTCAAGGAGGGTTAGTTGTCTGATGTGCAGTTGCAGGATAGTAGGCAACATGCCTTAGCGGGGACAGCTAAGGATTATTCAGTTTCAGAGACAGGTTTACTTCGGTATCAGGGACGGATATGTGTTCTGGCAGATGAGGGGATTAGGCATGAGATATTGGATGAGCCCCACACTACACCATACTCACTTCATCCGGGTACCACGAAGATGTATCAGGATCTACGGACATTATTCTGGTGGCTCGGGATGAAGAAGGACATAGTTGAGTATGTATCTAGATGTTTAACCTGTCAGTAGGTTAAGGCTGAGCATCAGCGACCAGCGGGATTGCTGCAGCCTTTGGGTATCCCAGAATGGAAGTGGGAGGATGGAGAGGGACGTAACAGAATACGTGGCAAAGTTCTTAACATGTTAGCAGGTCAAGATAGAGTATTAAGAACCAATAAGGCCATTGCAGCCTTTGGGTATTCCATAGTGGAAGTAAGGAAGGACATTGCGATTGGTTTTGCGGTGGGGCTGCCCAGGATAGTGGGCCAGCGTGATTTGGATTGGGCCATTATGGACCAGTATTTAAGTTAGCTCGCTTTGTATCAGTAAGGACGAGTAATACAGTTGATCAGTATACAAACCTCTATGTGAGAGAGGTAGTACGCCTTCATGGAATTCGAAGTCTATCTTATTAGATAAGGTCCCTGTTTTTACTTCCAAGTCTTGGGGAAGGTTACGGAAGGCAATGAGTATATAGTTGGAATTTAGTGTAGTTTATTATCCTCAAACTGATGGTAAATCAGAGAGAGTTATCCAGTTGTTGGAGAGGCACCTTATAGGATGTTGTATGGTAGGGAATGTATATCGCCCATTCATTAGAATGAGATGGGTGAGATGTTATATCTGGATTCTGAGGTAGTTCAGAGAACCATTAAGGTTATTGAAAGGTTAGAGCTCAGATGCTCGCTTCTCAGAGTAAATAGAAAAAGTTACGTTAATTTGAAATGCAGGAACATGGAATTCCAAGTGGAAGATTGTATCTTCCTTTGAATATCACCATGGAAAAAGGTGAGGAAATAAGGGCAAGTTGAGCTCTAGATTAGTTATGATCGTTTGAATCCTGGACAGGAACGGTCAGGTTGCTTAGGGATTGGCCTTATCTTTGGCACTGTCGGTTGTATATAGTGTATTTTATATTTCCATGTTGAGGAATCATGTGTTAGATAAAATTCGTGTGTTGAGTTATGAGGATCTGGAATTGAGACTAAGTATCCTATGAGGAATAGCCAGTCCAGATATGAACAGAAAGAACAAGGTTCTGAGGAAAAAAGTTATACCTTGGGTTAAAGTATTATAAGGAAATAGTAGGATCAAGGGAGCGACCTGGGAAACTGGAATCAGTTATGCGGAATGTATATTCCAGGTTGTCCAGATAAATTTCAATGACGAAATTTCTGTAAGGAGGGGATAGTTGTAATGACCCATATTTCCTAACAAGGCTTAGGGCCTTGATTAAGGGGTCAGAATGGCAAATCTTGGAATTATATGATTATGTGATATTTATGTGTATCATTATGTGAATATGTGAGTTATATTATAATATGACTAGATATGCATGTTTAGGTGTATTAAATATGCATGTGGGCCCATTTCTGTTTGATTGGGCAATTTTCATTATTTGGCCCGTTTTGGGTATATTTGGCATTTATGTGGTATGTGTGTGGTGCTTCATTATTATTTGGTTATGCTTGGGTTACTTAGCACGAGACGATCTTAGGAGGCAAGCTAGTGAGAAAGTAACAACGGGATTCATACTTGACTCGGAGTGAGTCAAGGGGTGTTTAGTACATTACTGGGATATTGGGTAATGGGAATAAATATTTGGTGATAAATTGGGAGTTAGTGAGACTAGGGGAAATTCTGGGAATTTTGACTATTTTACCCCCGGGGGCATTTTCGGGACCCCGAGCATTAGGATTTTCTTGAGGTTACTTAAGCTTGAAGTAACTTGTCAGAGTTATAAAAGAACGTTCTCTCTCCCTCCCATTCCCCTTTTGACACCCGATCACATTTTCGAAGGAAACTTGAGTTCTAGGACTTGGATTCAGACAAGGATTGAGACATAGCAATTCTAGGGAAGACTAGAAGCTTATTAGCCGGAGGATTTAACGAGAAACGACATAATCAGAGGTAATTTAAGATTTGAATTCCTGAGTTTATTCTCTGTTCTTAGTGTTCTTGTGTTTTACAAACTCAAGACTTGGATTAGGAGTTCCTATGGGGATTTTGGGTATTTGTTGTTGTTTAATGTTGCTAAACTATTAGGTGAGCTGTTTGGGGGATTAAAATGTTGTTTTGAGGGACTAGGAACTGTTGGGGTTGGATTTGGAGCTTTGATGCTCGAAGAACACGAGTTGAGAAACCCAGAATTCTGGTCTGAGTGTTGTAGCGCTAGGTTGGTAGCACTACAACGCTCAATTCTCTATTTAGGGGATGAAGTGCTGACTATAGCCTTGTAGCGCCCAATAAGTAGCGCTGTAGCGCTACACAATCTTTAGAACTTGATTTTTTTGTACTTTTTGGGGTTTTGACCCAAGGGCTTGGGGGATGATTTCACCACCCTGTTTAGTGGGATTGGAGGTCTCGAGAGCGTGGGATTGGGTTTTGGAACTTGAACTCATTGAAACACCATTTATGGTTGTGACTAGGTTATCGTTAGGGGCTTGGAAATAGGATTGTGCTCGAGGGTCGTTAATTGGTAACCTGTGCTTGGACCAAAGGTAAGAAAACTGCACCCAGTATGTGACATACATAGTTATTGATGAGGCATGTTGAGTGCTCTATATATGTATATTGATTGCATAGTAAATACATAGCAACACATGTGATTAGGGCATGGCATGAACATTGAATATGGAATTGGTCAGAGCTTGAGTCTCTGTAAATGTGCATGATCATATTTATGCTAGTGAATGTTGAGCAAGCATGTAGAATGCCTTATAATTGGATATTTAACATATGATATGCATGGGTGCATTGCTTACTTGTCAGTGGTACTGACTTATTAGTCAGAATCGGCAAGGGTGTTAGTATTGACTGTGAAGCTGTGACTCATTAGTCAAGTTTGGCAATAGTACTGAGCACTGGTCGTATGGAATTGACCTATGAGTCAAGAGCGGCATAAGCATAATGAACGCAGAGCCGAAAAGATTAGATCTAATCGACATAAGCATTATCAACATAATCATGAAATGCTTGACCGACCTTAAGTTCGACGAAAACAATAGCGCTTGTCTAGTCTAAAGGCTAGTTACATAGAGTCAGGGCCAAAAGGCTCTGGCGACTGTAACATCACATGGCATAGGGTGTGGAGCCCAAGTTCGTGACTCATTAGTCACTTATCTAATTAGGGTGCAGAGCCTAAGTGTAAGACCTATTAGTCACCTATCAAGTTCGTGACTCCATACTCATTTATCTGGTTTAAGTTCGTTACTCCATAGTCACTTATCTGGTTTAAGTTTGTGACTCCATAGTCACTTATCTGGTTTAGGTTCGTGACTCCATAGTCACTTATCTAGTTCAAGTTTGTGACTCCATAGTCACTTATCTGGTTAGGGTGTGGAACCGAAGTTCATGACTCCATAGTCACTTATCTGGTTAGGGTGTGGAACCCAAGTTCGTGACTCCATAATCACTTATCTGATTGGGCTGCAAGCCCCAGCATGATTACCAAAATTATTATTGATATTCACTTAGGATTGACTTGATAGTCATCCATACAGGAGGTCAGGGTCCACAATTAGTTACTTGGACTTGCTTGAATGCATGAATAGGGTTATTATTGCTAGGCATGCTTATTATGATTTAGTGACATTTATTACCTGTTCATGAGCATATTGAGTTTTCTTGCTGAGCCTTAGCTCACGGGTGCTATGTGGTGCAGGTAAAGGCAAAAGAAAGCTAGACCATCCTTGAGTTGGAGAGCTTAGGTGGCGATGTGTATATATGCGGCTGCTTAACCGCCACGGCCGAGGGTTTAAAGATGAACTAGGGATAAACCCTATTTTGCCGCTTAGGTCGGCTGGTTGTAAATATTTTATTATAATTAACCTTTAAAATATATTTTCAAGATCCCAGTGTATACAGTAAACATTTTAGTTAAACGTTGTATCTTTGACCAAAAAATTTAACCCTAAATCGTTAATCATACTTAGTTACACGATTATGGCCAAATGGCTCGGTTAGCGAGTTTATCACTGTTTAAAATGCACAACATAACGGTCCCTGGGTAGTAGGGCGTTATAGAATTAATGGGTGAGGCACATTGGAAACCCTTGATTGCGTAGAGAAAATTAACATGGAAACTGACATCCTAAGTTGGAAAGATCTTTGCCAATTAGATAGGACGCTACGAATTACAGCAAAGTCAGACGAGGTAACAACGAAGATTGGTATAGAACCTGCAGTTGATAGTTGGCAGATATACCTCTATGAACAATGAAATGTAGAGAGAAGATCTTGTAGGAATGATTCAGAATCCTACCATTTTAGTATGAATGGGTTAAGGTATGAAGATCAGATGAGTGATTCGATTGAACCTGGTGCTGAGGTAGAGACTCTGGATGAGTATTGTACTACCTCCTTATGAATATTGTATCCAAGAATTTGAATGGATGTTAAGATCTAAAATTTGTATATTGGAAGGTAAAAAGGTATAGTGATGGACCGTAAGGGTGGACTACATTAGACTGCAAATAAGATGATTGGATCTGAAAAGTTGTGACTCAACATGTTGAGTTAACACACCTTGGTTTGTGTGACCCGGTGTTACAATAATGCGTATGGGTGAAGGGAGACTGTATGTCTCCGTGAGACACCAAATTCGACGGTGTCAGACTGAGACCCTTCATTTTTCCTCTGTTTTAGAAAAAGGTTGTAGGGTACAAAGAGTATAAGATTGAGACTAAGAATTATTAGTTACTTTCATATATATTGACAATCTGAAGGAATGACTCAGACTTTAAGAATTGTACATAGAATGTGTGAAGTAGTTGGGACATTGAGATAAATATGGTCCCTGGATTGAATGGTCATAGTGATGGAATTCGATCAACGGCTAAGGTGACTCTAAATAAGATACAGTGAGATAGGGAGCAAGAAGCACTCGTTTCAAGTAAGAGAATGAGAGACAGGAAGTATTATGGTTCAGAATTGGTTTGGAAAAACCAATGAAGTTATTAGGATTATTAGGGCAGAAGTGTTTGCCTATTTAAAAGGATATAAGAGTTCACAAATTTCAAACATGGGAACATGGAGTTCCAGGATGGGAGATCTTTGTATTTCTCCGAGTGTTGTGGACAAGAAAGGATAAGATACTTCAGGAAAGAAAGAGGAGTTTTGACTCTTGATTTAATAAGACTTATGACATCTTATCAACGATTAGGCCAGGAGCCTACGGATTAGCTTTACCCTAGTATGGGTGGTGGCTTATAAAGTGTTACCGGTGCCAATGTCAAGGAAGGAAGTGTAAGATATTACCGCGAATGGGGTGAGGAGACCCTAGGATTTCAATGGGAGTTATTGCGCAAGGAAAAGCTAATGGAATTATGATAAATGAGATAAGGTCTTATGAAATAAGACTGCCACTTCAGTAAGAGTGTTACTAAGGGATAAAAGGTAAAGGACTAGACTCTGTGACTATAGTCAGATTCACGGGATTGTGTCCCGAAGTGTTGAATAAATTTCAAGGACGAAATTTTAATAACAAGGGGATAGTTGTAACGACCCGGATTTATTATTAAGGCTAAGTCCCTGGATTACAGTGCCGGGAGGGCATAATGGGATATACATGTTGAATTAATTGAATAAATGTGTGACTACGTGTCATACATGATTTACATGATAATATGGATTTAAATGCATGTTTAGGTGTATTAAATATGCATGTGGGAACATTCTTGATAGTAAGGGCATATTTGTTATATTGGCCCATTGTGGGCATAAATGTGATTATATGTGTGTAAATTATTGAGACCACATTATTATGTGGATATATTTATAGTATACAGCTTGAGACGATCCTAGTGAGCGGGTTAGCGGAATAATCACAATGCATTTAGTTCTCTGATTTTTATCCCATTCTATTTTGGTAGTTCGATTGTGAAATTTCTTTGTTTCTGTATTTCTGAATTTTTCACAAATTTTATGAACGGAGGCTCTAATTTTCATTATTTAAATGAACCTAAAGTATACCGTGGGAGGTGGTTCATAAATTAAGGTCCAATACCCGGCTCGGGGCGAGCCTAGGGGTATTTTGGGAAGTTTAATGTATATTTGGGATTCGTCGAGTAATGGGTAAGTATTTGGTAGTTAGTTGGGCATGACGGAATTAATTGGGAACTTATAAGACTACTCAAGGGATTAGCGTTAAATGTGGAAAATGACGATTTTGCCCTTGGGTCCATTTAAGGTTAAGGATATGCTTAAGGGTGTTTTGGTCCTTTGGCCAAGGGATAGGCTTGGTTTAAGGACTTCAGTAGAAGCTTGGGATGGACTTGAATCTTCTTGGAAAGCAATCATAATGAAAAATAAACTAAGGAGCTGCTTTCTCTCTCTCACTTTCCACCACTCACGTTTTCTCTCTCCCTCTCTTGTGCCTAAGGGAGTTTTGAGGTTTTGGAGGAGGGAACTTAAGGAATTCAGCAGGAAGTTTGGAGAATTGAGACTAGAAGTAGACAAGGAACAGCTGGGGGATTTAAGCTACAAACTGAGGTAAGAATTTTGTCCTGTTTTGCAGGGAATTCAGATGTTCAGGTTTAGTTTAGGTTGGCTTTTGGATGTTGAATGACTTCTGGTTTAGGGTAGTAATTTCAGTAGGTTTTGGGTGTTTAGTTTGGTTATGTTGCTATGATATGAACTCTGGGTTTAATTTTGAGTGTAGGGGTTGACTTGGGTGAAGATTTATGGATTTGGTTGGGAGAAAACACAGAAGGAAATTGGGTTTTCTGGGTTAGGAGGCCCGAGCTGCGACCCTGTTCTTAAGGTGTCGCAGCCCGCCTATTTGAAGAGGCTGGAGATGCCTTTGATTTGCCTAGGCGCCGCGGCATGGGGGAGCATGCCGCGGCCCGTGTCCTCCAACAAGGAGGGCCTTTCCCTCTAACCAAGTAGCAGGGCGCGACTCTAAAGGGCATGTCGCAGCCCTAAATTGAAAAATAGGGAAGGTTAATGTTTTTAGCTCGGGAACTCCAATGTTAAGGCTCGGGAAAGATTTTACTACTCGGTTTAGTATAATTCGAGGTCCCGGAGGCTATTATTTGATTCCAAAGCTTTTAAATGGTTTAGGATCTTATTGGCTATCCACTATCGCATGTTATACCACAAAGACTCAGAATTAGGATCGTGCTCGACGTTGTCATACGCTTGCTGCTCGGGACCTGAGGTAAGAAAACTGCACCTGAGCTGTGATTAGGGCTTAAACCCCTTATATGAATATGTTATCTATATGAATATACATGTATCTAGAATATATGGATGGGCATGCTTGTATACGCTGTCATTGATTATGTGATATGCATTGTGTATTGCGAATATATATGTTTATAGATCGGCCTAAGGGTGCTAGGGGCCGATAGCAAGTGTACGGAATGCAGCCTGGCCTAAGGGTGTTGGGGTCAGCTAAAAGACCAAGGGACTTGGCCTAAGGGTGCCAAGCCTGGTTATTATACCATAAATAGAAGTGTGGTTCACACTTGATCATTTTTATTGACTGATGAGCTTGATTTACATATCTGGCTGAATTGAATATCACTACTGGTTGGTTATTTATATCCTATCGTTAATTGAGTTTGATGATTAATATTTACTATTTTTATATTTTTGCTTAGTTATGCATGTTGTTTTAAGTTTTCTTGCTGAGCCTTGGCTCACGGGTGCTACATGGTGTAGGTAAGGAAAGAGATAGCGGGACCAACCATGAGTTGGAGAGCTTCAGGGGTGGTGTGTACATATGCGGCCTGCTGATCGTCGTGGTCGAGATAGCTTGGGAGGAACTACGGTTAAACCCTGTTTTACAGCTTAGGACGGCCAAATTGTATTATATTTGTCTTTTAAGAGTCTGTTCACTGATTTTGGGATCCCGTGTATAAACTTAATATTTTAATAAAAAAAATAACCATTTTGTTGACCAAATCTTTTAATACTTGACCTTGACTTAGTCATTAATTACACATTTAAGTTTCAAACGACTTGCTTAGCAGGTTAAGGACTATTTTAAACACACAGTGTAACGGTCTTGGTTATCCAGGGCGCTACAGGCGTCCTCCTGAAACATGTATGTGGCACATGCCACCCTCTCATTACTACCACCCTCATAAAATCCAAGATGGTGGTAACCATACTAATCCATTGTTCTGCCTTAGCCGAATCTGCACTACGCTAAAATACTGGAGGGTGATATTTCCTTAACCTTTCATAAAGAGGTTCCCATCTGTTCCCAACCTTTGGCAGCTATTCTACTGTTGGCACCACCACAGGTGGTACCTCTGGCAAAATGTTCCCTGGAGGAGCTTATTGTTGTCTTAGGAGGTAGATCTCGTCTTCCTACCTTAGTAACCTAGCTTGCATATTAGCAAGCACTTGGTGCTAGTTCTCTGGAGCTAGTGGAGGGGTCTGACCCTGATTATCATTCTGACCCTGTCTATCATTCTGGCCCTGATCTTCCTAGCCAGTTGATGACTCTATCTGCCTTGGAAGCATACTTCCAAGCTTATACATTGCTACAATAATCAATTCGGCCACTTAGGTAGTAATAACTAAACATTTTTCCATCTCACGGTCCAAGACTGAACAAATAGTCATTCACATTCAACAGTCATGCTAATAAGCACTTTCTGACATTTACAAGCAAGTAGCAATGCTAATAAGCATTTCTGTAACATTTAATAGTGCTCATAAGCATTTACTAGCATTTATATACATATAACAACGCTAATAAGCATTTCCTGACCTACATGTCCACACAACAGCGCTAATAAGCATTTCTTTTACATTCACAAGCAATACCAATGCTAATAAACATGTCCTTATTATTCATGCAACAGTCAAGGGTCAATCCCTATAAGAATATCTCATGCTACCTAATAAGGCATACAGATAAGGCATTTATATCCTATTTAAGCAGTTAAACAAATAACCACATAAATAATTACCAAACCCTAAGTTGAGCTTGTCACTAGTTGCGAATGTACATGCCCAGCCTATCTTCAGGAACCCTTAACTTCGGCATGCTCTGATACCAAGTTGTAATGCCCTGGATAGCCAAGACTGTTACATTGTGTATTTTAAATAGTGCTAGGCTCGCTAATCAAGTCATTTGGCCATAAACGTGTACTAAACGTGATTAACGATTTAGGGTTAAAAATTTCGGTCAAAAGGAATAGTTTTTTTGTTAAAATGTTAAGTTGTACATGGGAACCCATAATAAACATTTACAAAGTTACTTACAGTTCCAAAAGGGTAATTACAACTCAAAAGTTACAACCAACCGACCTAAGCGGCAAAAATAGGGTTTAACCGTAGTTCCTCTGAGAAACCCTGATCGTGGTGCTTGAGCAGTCGCATATGTACACATCGCCACCAAAGCTCTCCAACTTATGGCTGGTCCAGCTTGCCTTTCCCCTTACCTGTACCACATAGCACCCATGAGCCAAGACTTAGCAAGAAAACTTAAACGTCCTCATAAGCAGTTAATAACCCGTTACCAAGTCATAATAAGCATGCCTAGCAATAATAACCCTACTCATGCATGCATACCATTCATATAAATGACTACAGCGTCATATGGGGACAGCTGCCCTAATTAAATGATTAATGAATCATACTGGGGCCCAGCCTTAGGATATGGGACTAATAAGTCACCCCGGGGCCCATTGCCCTATCCTTTGTATAACCAGCCTTGGAGCTGACCCGGCGTACCTAGCTCTCTATTTTCAATGAGCATTGGGTCGGACAAGCGTATGATGCGCTCCTGATTAGGCCTAACCATATCGACTAGTGCTCAACGCGCTATTTCCACCCTTGACTTTTAAGTCAATGCTTTCGACCAGCGCTCAGTGCACCATTGTTGTTCTTGACTCATAAGTCAAGTCTTTTCAATCAGATAATGCAGACAAGCATATATCATATAACAAATATCCAGGTTCAGAGCATTCAGCATGCTTAATCAAACAATCTCAAGCATAGTCATAATCATGCACATTTACAGGGGCCCATGCCCTAATCAAGACTATATTTGACAACTGGGCCAAGCCCTAATCATATACATCACGTATTGTGTAACGACCCAAATTCGCTAATAAGGCTTAAGGGCCTTGATTAGCGTGCCAGGAGGGCACGATGGAATTTATGTGTGATTTTATGAGTTAAATGCATGGTTATGATTTAAAGCATGTTATATGACTAATTGAACATTGAGATGCATGACTACGTGGTTAGTATGCATGTTAGGTGAATAATTACGCATGTGGACCCCATTTGCATGATAGGGGTAAACTGGTAATTTTAGCCCGCTGAGGGCATATATGTGATAATTGTATTCCGTGATTTGTACCACGTGAGGGTGGTGTTGTTATGGTGATGCACGTGCCGAGACGGTCCTAGTGAGCAATGTAACTTAAGAGTCACAACGGGATTTCTATACCCGGCTCGGGAGGAGCCTAGGGGTACCTCGGGAATTTTATGGTTAAGTTGAGATTTAGCGGGTAATGGTTATTGGAGATTTAGTAACCTGGGTAACCATTAGTTACTGCTGAGAGTAACAAGTTTTAGAAAGAAAATGGTAGAAATGAAATAGAAATGAAAAGACTTAAGTACCCTTGAGGTTTAAGTAGGAAAGGGTAGGCAAGGAGGGGCAAAATGGTCTTTTGGCAAGGGTTATAGACAAAATTCAGCTGGGATTTAGGGGGGTTCGGTTTGGGCATTATGTCACTTGAGGCTTGATAGAAATTGAAGAGAAGAAGAGAAGGAGAAAGAAGGTTAGGGCAAGAAGAGGAGGAGAAGGAGAAGTGAGAGTCTAGGAGGAGATCAAGGAAGCTTGGTGTGGATTCTTGATTGAGGTAAGAGTTTTAAACATCCTTGGGTTTCTTTTCTATTGTGGTTTAAGATTTTGGAGCCATAGTTTAGGATTTTCAAGCTTGGGTTGTGTTTTTGGCCTTTGGGTTTGAGTTTTCTGAAATTTGAAATCAATTGGGTGGATTTGTGAGTGTGATTGTGTTTTGAGCTTGAATCTAGTATTTATGGGTTGTTAGATGGTCCATTTGAAGTTTTAATTTGATTTTGGGGTTTGGGTATTGGTTTGGTGTGATTTGGAAGGTTTAAGTTCGGGAAAAACGCAAGAGAAAACCCAGATTTTCTGGGTTCGCGTATGAGCGCCGCGGCCCTGTTCTTGGGCGCCGCGGCGCGAGGTTGCATCAGGAGGAGGCCAAGTCGCTGGGCGCCGCGGCCCTTGAATGGAGTGCCGCGGCCCTAGGCCATTTTTGACACCCAAAATTCTGGTTTTTAGGGCTTTTGCCCGGGGACTCGGGGGATGGTTCCGGTGAATTATTTTAGGGATTTGGGAGTCCCGAGAGTGTGGGATTGGTCCCGGGAAGCAGTTTTTGATTTGATTAGTGTTGAGGGATATTTCTTGTGTGTTGTGACTAGGTTATTGGAGAGGCTCGTGCTTGAGGACCGTGCTCGCGGCTTTAGTGCATCAGGATGCTCGGAATGCAGGTAAGAAAACTATAACACCCGAGGTTAGGGCATGGCCCCAGATTGTATTATGTGCAAATGTTTAACCTTAAATGAATCATGATGTGTGTGAATGATTATTTCAAATGTACTATATGTGTGATTATGATGAAATGAGCGGCAAGGGCCGAGTACGGCGTAAGCCGGGGCGGCAAGGGCCGAGTACGGCGTAAGCCGGGGCGGCAAGGGCCGAGTACGGCGTAAGCCGGGGCGGCCGTGGGCCGAAAGTAACACCTAGCACATGGGATGCTATAATCAGGGCGGGGCCCGGTGGATATATGTGTTATGCTATGTTCAGGGTGGGACCCAAGGGATACATGAGTTATCCTCGCGGTGAGAACCGATACCCCAGGCTTCGGTAAGGCTCTGGGGCGGCTTGGCCGTGTTTGCTTAGTCTAATGATTGACTTGTTTATTGTGGATTATCTGTTATGATAAACTGTATACATTGCATATGTTATGTTCTGCATGAGTTTTCTTGCTGGGCTTCAGCTCACGGGTGCTCTATGTTGCAGGTAAGGGCAATGACTGAATCAACCAACCATGAGTATGGAGAGCGTGAAGCGGCGCGTACATGTTTGGCCTGCCCGACTGCTTTGGTTGGGGGTTTATTCGAAAATGGCTGTAATAATCTATGATTTTATGATTTCTTAACTGTAACCTTATTTCAAGATGTAATCAGTTTTCAAACCTTATTTTGGGATCCCAAATGTTTAATGATAGAAGTTTTAATGAAACCATGCATTTTCAAAGATTACAGCCTTAACTTTTAATTAGTCACACTTTTGCTCAAAACCTCGGTTAGCGAGTTCATTGCACACTATTTCGCCTTCAAAACTCACTTAGTAACGGCTCTAAGGAAGTAGGGCGTTACATATTGGGTGTAGTTTTCTTACCTCAGGTTCGAGTGTAATGAATAATAAGAACGACCCTCAAGCACGATCATGATTCCAAGCCCCTAGAGATAACCTAGTCAAAAACAAGTATGAAATCTCATCAATAACGAGCAAATAAAGGCTTTTGAACTGAGTCCTAGCCTCCAGGACGTCGAAATCTACTAAACCGGGTAGTAGGATCGATCCCAAGCCCTCAGGTTTGAGTTCCCATGCTCAAAACCATCCCGAGGCTAAAAACCCCTTCAAGCATCGCGACCCAAACAAAAGATTCGTGGTCTGCCCCAAGTCAAAGAGCCCAAGGCTCTCCCCTATTTCCACACGTGCCACGACGCGCCTCAACGGGCTTAGTGACTCAAATGGCCTGAAGGCGCCTACTTCTCCCTACGTCCAAGAGAGTCGCAGCGCCCCAAGAATAGGGTCATGGCTTGACATGAAAAATCTATTTTTTCTCCATTTTTCTCAAGCCAAATCCCTCCAAAAACCTATCCAAACATAGCTAAATCTCAAAAGTAAAGTTCCCAATCAACTCAGCAGCTCAAAACCATCAAAATCCAAGTTACAAATGAATCAAAACCATAAAATCCTATGAAAGCTTAAGGAAACAAAAACTCATAAATTTAAAGCTTAACTTACCTCTTATTAAGATGTTTTCCAGGTAAATCCTCAGGCTATCAAGCTTCTAATATTCCCTAAAATCGTTATGACTCTAACCTCGCTTGAATCCGAGCTTTAAAACTCGAGTTTCCTTCAAAAACGCTAACGAGTGGAAAAGGAGAGAACGGGAGAGAGAATGAGAGAGTTGAATTTGTTTTCTGTTTATGTCAGGTTACTTAGGCTTAAAGTAACCTTAAATAAATCCCAAGAGTCAGGGTACCAAAAATGTCCCTGAGGGTAAAATGGTCAAAATCCCCAAAACTCCCTCCTTATCTCACTAACTCCAAGTATATCCTCAATATTCATTCTCATTACCCAATATCCCGATAATGTACTAAATACCCCAAATGCCCATTGACTCACCCCGAGTCGAGTATTGGTCCCATTGTGACTTTTTTGCTAACTTGCTCCCTAAGATCGCCTCGTGCCGAGTAGCCCAAATATATCCACATGATCAGGCTGAAAACTTTTGTTTTGGAAACTCATTGATGTAAATGGCTGGGGACATAATATAAAAATATGGAATTTATACATTTTTTAGATGAATTGAATAATGGTTCTCTTAAGGGTTAGCTTTTGGAACTGAAAGGTTATTGAGCTCGAATTCATAAATCAGTTTATGAATTAACCTTCACTAGTAAAGTTAATGGTACTTAAGGAAATAAGATATAATTAAAGAGGTTAAACGGTAATTAATTCATACTTTAATTATGAATCATTAATAGAGGATTGAATTGTATGTAGTGATTAAATCGATAGATACTTTTTATATTTAAAAGTGCTCAATAAATAAATGTATGTAATTACAAGAGTGCAATCTCATATTTTTAGTGGAATAATATTGAAATTAATAAATTATGGTTATTATATTAAAGAGTTTTAATTAATAATCTAAATTTATTGGAGCTTGAAACTATAGGTCCATAGGTCCCCGAGATGGTTCTATATCAACATTATTCAAGGTAAGACTTGAAATTGGGAAAATTAGGGAAATAACATATTTGGAAGAAATTTGTTCTTAAGGGTCCAATATGTAATTAAGACAAATTAATTAATTACTATATACATTTTTTAAATTAATTAATATAATTTTTGGAAAATAATTTTTTAAATAAAATGGGCATTTTCGAAAATAGCATTTAAATAATTAAAATAATTAATTTTGAATTAATTTTTTTTATTTAAATAATGTGAAAATATATTTCTGATAATTCAAATTTGATTTGAATTTGAAATAATATTTATTCTTTAATTAATCTGATAAGATAAGTTATCAGGTTTAGATATTTTTTAATAAATAATTATTAAATAATAATTAAAAGAAAGTGGTTGGAACTTATCCCTGAAATCAGGGATGTGTCACACTCCTACTATAGTGAATGCACTATAGTTGGCGTGTAATAGAGATCCAAGAATGGATCTTGATATTTCTTTTATTTATTTAATAATTGGTTTATAATTTGAATTTTGAATTTTGAATTTAATTAATTCTTTTATAAATCTATTAGATAGAAATTGTTCAAAATACGCGTAAGTGAGATAATATTCTAGACAGAAATTCTAAGCTTTTCACGGAGAGAGAAAAATATAACGTAATATTTTCCTATCCCTAAAAATTGTCTCAGACCTAATATTCCAAGATCTCATGAGTTGAGAACATCTTGCAAATCAAAAAAATTTCCACCATTACTCTATGTGCCCACACACGTTGTAACGACCCGAATTTGCTAATCGGGCTTAGGGCCTTGATTAGTGTGCCTGGAGGGCAATAAATGATTTAATATGCTTATATGTGAATTTATGTGAATATATGATTATGATGCATGTTTAGTCGAGTTAAATGTGCATGTGGGGGGTAGGGGTATAAATGTGATAAATGTTATATATGTGAGATATGTCTATGCAGCACGGTCCGAGACAGTCCTGGTGAGCGGATAGTCAGAAAGTCACAACAAGGTTAAGATTCGGACTCGGGGCGAGTCGAGGGGTAATTTGGGTACTAGGTGTTATGGGGTTATTGGGACATGAAAATAAATATTTGGAGATATATTTGAGGATAGAATGTCTAGGCGGGAATATTGGGGAAATTTACCATTTTGCCCTCGGGGATGTTTTGGTACCCCGAGCCTTGAGGTAACCACATAGACTTAAGCTGAATAAAACAAAAAGGGAGAATTAATTAGAAGCTTTAGGGAACCGACTTATACTTTTGTTTTTAGCTAAGGATAGCTCCTCACCATTCTTATCTCTCTCTTTCACTCTCTAAGAAACAACTCAAGGGAATTTGGAGCTTAAGCAAGGATTTGGGCTGAGGAAACTTAGGAGCTTGAAGCTTGGGGATTGAGGATCAACTTCAAGGATTGAATTCAGTAAGGGGTAAGTTTTAATTATAGGATTATGCTTAAATTTGTTGCTGGTTTGTAAGAGTTGCATGTTGGTTGAGTTTGATCTGCTTTAAGTGTTTTAGTTGAGCTTTGGAGTAGGATTCAATGGGGTTTTGGTGCTGTTATTGAGCTGAAATGATTGTTTTAATTATCTGGGCTTGTTAGATAAGTTTTAAGTGTGTTAGCTTGAGGAAAAATGCAAGAAAAGTGATGGAAATTCTGGGTTCGGTGGGGCGTTACACACGTCTTGAGGTGTAGAGATACATCTTGGAAGATCTTTGTCTGAGTATTCACAAGGCTGCTTTGGATTGGATGTTCGTTGGAGTTACTAAAAGATAGCGATGATTCTTGATTGGTCTACAACTAGTAAATCATCATCTTTTTCTATCTCTTTGATTAATGTTTTGTATATTAATGGATCTGGTTATTTAAAGATTGTTTAAATAAAAAAGTTTGAAATCTCTGGGCCCACCACCCCGTGTTTTCCACTACGCACATAGTAAACTAGTTACCAACAAGAGAGAGATTTGAGAGAGTGATAAAGTCTATCAAAACTCTATGAGAACCCTTTTATAGAGTAGGCATAGTCATTAGGTCTAACCAATGGGATTAGAGCCTCAAAACACACCATTTGGAGCTTAAAACACGTGTTTGTACAGACACGTTAGACGATGCATTGCCTACTGGGCATTGTTTACCCTAGGGTTTTAGATGATGCAACGCCACAAGGGTGGCGACAGAACACCACCCCAGCAGGTCAAAACTTCCAAAATTGACCTTAAACACCTCCAAATGCTTCCAAAATTTTTAGGCATCCTTAGATACCTTATTGTATCACCTTGGACCCAAAAATATAATTTTGAAGTGCCTACAATAGAAACTCAAATTTCACATCCTCACTATGTGAAATTATTAAGTGTTGTACACCTATCTTGTGTAACAACACTTAGTCTTTGTATTTTAACCAATCATAACAAAGTGACCCCCAAGAAGCCAATACTTCTTGGGGTAACTTTCCACCACCTTGCTCGATAATACACTAGGTGGTGCAAATATACCAAGGCACATGTTCTTTCTTGGTGCCCAGCTTCAAGATAGTGTTAGAAAGGCCAAGCTTTGATACATCGTCCTCGGCTAGAAATGCCTCCTCGTTGTTTGCCCCACGACCAACTTAAGGGACTTTCTTCTTTATGCGAGTCACTTGCTTGACTCTAGCCATGGGAGTTGGAGGATTTGATGGAGAAGGATTAGAAAAGGGTTCTTGAACAAGAGATTGATGAGGAGTGTTCTGCTCGATGTCTTCGAACAGCAGGGCGAGGAGATCGTCTTCTATTGGTCTCTCACCTACCCAGTAGTCTGGCATGAATATTTGAGAAGAATAAGGGGGTGAGAATCTTATGACCAATAGAATTCAAATAAATAAGGAAAAAGTGAAAGTTGCTCGATGGAAAACCTAATGGTTTACCCGACCAGATACATTTTTGAGGAAACAAGACTGATTAAATGACCAGCGATGAATTCAGATCAAAAAGTGAAAATGAAAACTTTTTCAAGAAAAATTTTCATCTACCTAAAAAGCAGGAAAAAACCCAATTTTTCCCAAAACTGTAAAAATCAAATTTTTTACTTCGAACTTACGTATGAAACTATGATCTTAGAGCAACAAGGTCTGCACAATATCTCTACACATTTTATGAACTACTTTCCAAGTCTCTAAATCCAAAAATACTCATCAGGAACTCAAGAATAAACTCAAAAACTTTCGATTTTTACAGTTTTCTCTCTCAGAAGTCACAAAACCCATGTATGCCTCTCACAGAAAATGGTAAAATATAGAGGAATAGAGACTACAAACTTACTTAGAATAAAGATCGATGAAGAAATCGACTAAAGATTGCTTGAAATGGGCTCAGATTGATCACGTAGCAAGAGAGGTTTCTGAAAGTTTTTGATGTTCTTGAGGAAAGAGAAAATGCATGTAAAAGTAAAAAAGAAGAGAATGGAAAGGTTTATATACTCAAGTAGATAGGTGAAAAAAGTACCTTTTTCACACATTGGGGTTCGTGTAGCCGTCAATTTTATTCTTGGAAAAAGGAGTTGTTGACCCTTGATTTGGTCAATGACACGGAATCAAGTAAAACAACAAAAGTAAGATGAATACCAGCCAAAAAGACAAATGACAGAAGGATTTATAGTGGTTCGGCCCTAAGTGGTGGTAATGACCTACGTCCACTTAGTGTTCTTATTAATGTAAAACCTGCGATCAGTAAACTAGGGTGTACTGAGTTTTACAAGCTCAGTAAAAGATACAAAGTATTGAGTAAAAACAATAATTCTCTCTCCCAATATCCAAAAAGATCCCTCTCATGAACCCTTTGAGTCTTATTTATAGACCCAAGGATCTTCTTATGGGTCGACGGGCCTTGATTACATTTAATACAAGCATATCTCAATCATAATGGAAATTACAATTATTACATAAATGCAAGATCAAATATCTTTAGAAAATATCTGATATACTACGACCAGCCCTGGTCGACTACGAAATATGCCTTCTGCCGAGTGAATTCTCTTTTGGTCCATGGTCGACCAGAACGTAGATGCTTAAATAGCCATGCACATCCCACATGCATACTAGTCTTGCCATGTCATCAGGTGAATCTTTTTTGGGTAAATATTTGCCCCCCAAGTTTATTTTATTACGACTAGCATTTAATAAACTTACTCAACCAACGATTCGTCTGACCTGTCACATCTGTCAGCACCTTTTCAAAAAAGTAAGTAATCATGACCTTTACAGTTTCCCAAAAATATTTTGATGGCTATTGTGGTTTCCCATACATCAAAATATTACTCCCACCATTACCTTTTTAACTGCACCACGATCAGTATAAATATATTACCTTTCCCACTTTTCACTTTTTACTGAATCCTTCTCTCTCCTCAAGAACTCAGAAAAAATTCTTAAGAAAAACCCAGAAAACTTCGGTGATCTGAGACGCGTTCGATCAGCTCCGAGCAACAACCTTCGTGACTCCTCTGCAAGCCATAATTCAAGTAAGATTGAACCCACCTCCTTTTTTTATGCATTCTAGAATAAATTTCGTGAGTTTTCTGATTTGGGTCTCCAATGTTCTTAATAAAAAGTTTCTCGAGCAATCAGGTTCACACAAAGATGTACAGAAACATGTTAGAATAGGGATTTTAGGTAGTAAAAACACTAGGTGAGGTTTAGAAATTAATGTGGGAAATAGGAGTACTGATTTAGGGCCCAAAATCGAAGTGAAAATTCAATTTTACTGTTTTCGGAAAAACTGGGATTTTCCCACCTGTTTTCGGAGTCGAAAAGTTTTCTTGAAAAAGCTATTCACTTCCACTTTTTGATCCATTTTTCCAAATGCTCGCATATTTGTAGTGTTTATATTAGGATGCTACTGGTCATATAAAAGCTTAACGTTTATACACGAGCAACGTTATCCTCATATTGTTCTTCTTCTATCTATTGGTCATAGATTCTCACTTCCCCTTTACTCTTCTCAGATATTCATGCACGATCCTTGGGGAGGTGAGAGACCAATAGACGACGATCTCCTCACTTTGTTGTTTGAAGACCAGGAACAACCTCCACTGCCTTTTCCCGAATTTCCATCTCCACAACAAAACCCCCGACTAGTCAACCCAATATGGGTCGTGTGAAGTACACTGCTCGTAGGAAAAGGAAAACGACTGATTCGCCTTCTAACCAACCTGCTTCCCGTACCGAGGGTACTTCAAGTGATCCTCAACCTATAAACTTTGCACCACCAGATATTCAACCCAAAGCCCGACCTCGCGATGGACCTCGAGCAGAAGTTGACTGGTATGTCGCACCTCCTAGTGTCATATTAGCTAGGATGGTGGCAAAGTATCCCAAGAAGTACGGTCTTCCTGGGATTACTTTAGTCAAACCTACACCCGACCAAAGGGCAAACGTGCCTAGAGGCACCTTTAGCGCCTGGTCGAGGTATCACATTGAGGCAGGGGCAATCTTTCCCTTGCATGAATTTTTCCAAGGGGTGGCCAATTACTTCGAGGTCGCCCCTTTTCAAATAACACCCAACGGTTATAGAGTGTTATCAGCACTCTATATCCTTTATAACCATAAAAAAATGGCCTGTGCCTACACTGCATGAGATCAATTACCTTTTCAATCTCAAATCCAACCCCAACCAAAACAACATGGGGTTCTTCCATTTCTACCACCACGAATCTGCTCGGACATTTCTGAGCGATGTCACACACAAGTCCAACATAGGAAAGTACTTCCTTACGACGGACCTAGTCGCTGACAATCTGGCCTTCACACGAGGAGGTAAACTTTTCAATCTCTGGTCGATGGTTGTTGTTAGTTTTTCCTTTTGTTGTCCTTAGCAAATTGGTGTTGTGTCTAGGTCCATGGTACCAACCAAACCCCACTCCAGAGATGGAGATGAGGGCTGCAGCCCTGGCCAGCATGACGAACACTAAAAAGAGCGCCAAGGAGCTGGTCACTAAGAGCAATCTAAGGCTGTTCGGCCTTTTGGAACCTCACCAAGAAGTAAGGGAATCCACCGCGGGGAGTGCCATTGGAGAGGGTACCGAACAAGAAATCCCCGAGCAGCAGCAAGATGTGTCACAACCCCTGAGGCGACGACCAACGGGAGTGACCATCCGGGAACCACCTAGCAACCCTCGAGCTGCTGCCGCCCCTGCCCACCATGGGAAGGGGAAACAAAAACTGCCAGAATACACCTGCCCTTTATTTGAATCCTCTTACGAGAATGGTATAGACTTCTCACTCTTAGACAACTTGCCCATCCCTTGTCATTTATTCGACAGGGATGGTAACTTTAAATTTACGACCAGTAATTTTAATTCGGACTTCTTCGAGGCAGAGAGTGAGTGTAGCAATAGTTCTATAGATAATATATCGACCAGTAATAATAGCTCGGGTATATTACTTAGAATTTCCCTTTCCATTATTATATTATTTTTCCAAACTACTTATTCTGATCGTTTGCTTTTGTTTTGCAGCCATGCCTTCTAAAGATGCTTTCAACATGTACACAAACATCGAAGCTCCCACAAGCAAGAGGCACCCTGGGGAGAACAGTAGTGATCCCTCCAAGAAAAAGGCTCGAACAGAGGACCCTCCAGCACCCACTCCATCAAGGACCACGACACCTCCTCCCCCTACTGGCAATAGCCCTCCCCCCAAGCAGGCAAGGAGATCCCCGGCCACTGACCTGTTGAGAAGTGCCTACAACGTTACTCACGAGAAGCTACAAAGGCTATCCAAGCACCGTCGTAGCCAGGAAGCCTTTTCACACCTCCCTCCACTAAAGAACAGCCAGGTTATCAGTCGCAGGCTGTCTGAAGTCCTCAGTGTAAGTGTGTTTCTTCTTTTTTCTTTAGTCGAGCAACATTTTCTCTAATTGCCCCTGACTAATTCATTTTTCTTTTTCTGTTTGCAAGGTATCCTGAACATAGGCCATAGCTAGCGTTGTGCTGAGGAGACTGAGGCCAAACATGCCGAGGAGATCAAAGCATGCGAGGAGAAGGCTTCCTGCCTAAATGAAGAGTTGAATAAGTGTCAAGAGACGTTGGCCAAAGTTACTACCATCAAAGAAAATTTTAAGGGGGCTTCGGAGATTAACTTCAAAGAAGCAACCAAACTTCAAGATGACCTGACGGCCAGCCGACAAGAAGCCACTGAGATGGAGGGGGCGAGTTAAACTGCTCAAGGAAACCAATGCTCATAAGCTAGAGAAGTTCAGAGGGGCAACCTTCAACTACTTCTACCTGTTCTGGAAGAATAACCCATGGGCGAACTTCGATTATCTTCCCGAGTAGATGAGGCAAGCTGAACTGGCAAAGTGTGATGCTCGCCTAGAGGAGGAAAGGAAAGCTCAGGAATCCCCTAAAATTTCCTTGGTAACAGCCACTGATGGTGTTGAAGAGGATGCAGGGACCACAGCCGACCACCAATCCCAGCCAGATCCTCCTGCTGCTCAGTGATTTAAATTTTTTTATATATATATTTGTAACTGGAACATACGAACTACGGTTCGTAATGTTGAGACAATTTTGCTGCTCAAGGTAGCTATTTTTTAATTTATTAATTTACATCCGAGCAGTAACTGCTTGCGGTGTAAAAACATTTCATTACGATATTATAATATTTGCTTATACTATAACATTTGTTCGAATGACCGAACTTAGCATAACACTTTGTTTCGATTTTACAAAATTTAAACCAAAATTTAAAAAAAATACTCTGAGTGTCGTAGTATGCTTTCCCTTATTTTGCTCGCGTGTTTACATATGCTTGTTGATATGCTTTGCTTGCTTAGTATCTTATATGCCCCCTAAGTCATTAAGGAGCTTAAGGTTCTCAGTCACTTGCCATGACCAAGTCTTGTTCGAACATTACTGCTCGCGTAATTATAAATAATTGTCGATAATATAGCAAAACAACACACGTAATGAGAAAATACTTATAATAAATACAATACTTGGCAAGAATAACTGGCTGGGCACAGGTCCTTTTATTTCTCATAATAAATGGACAAAATCGTGTCTGTACGAGTGATCAAAAATTGATCTTACACATGTAAGCGACCAGTCATATAATTTACTAGCCCTTATTCATAAACTTGTAAAAAGTGAAATTAATACAAGCCAGTTCTTTAAAAAGAACTTTTTATTGATAATACTTGCACAGGTGTTCTCCATTCCAATAGCGAGGAATGAGATCTCCATTTAAGTGAGCAAGTTTATATGTGCCTGGTTGAAGGATTTATTCAATATGATATGGACCCTCCCAGTTTGGTCCGAACACTCTGGCAGCCTGATCGCGAGTGTTAAGAAACACTCTTCTAAGTACCAAATCTCCCACATTAAACTTTCTTTCACGTACTTTAGAGTTAAAATATCGAGCGACATTTTGCTAGTAAGTTGATACTCGAAATTGAGCTCGCTCGCGCCTTTCATCGACCAAGTCCAAGGACTCCATCAATAATTGATCATTAGTGCTTTGATCGTATGTCAGCCTTCTATGTGATGGTGGGTTGAGCTCAACAGGCAACATGACTTCATACCCATAGGCCAATGAAAATGGAGTATGGCATGTTGTTGTTCGATGGGATGTTCCATACGACCAGAGTACTTCTGGTAATTGTTCTGGCCATGCCCATTTTGCTTCTTCGAGCCTTTTCTTCAGTGTATCCTTCAGAGTCTTGTTGACAGCCTCAACTTGTCCATTTGCTGGTGGATGAGCTACCGATGAAAAAAAATTTATAATCCCATGCCTCTCACAAAAATCAGTGAAAAGATCACTGTCAAATTGTGTGCCATTATCCGAGACAATTTTCCTTGGCAACCCATATCGACACACAATTTTTTTGATAACAAAGTCCAATACTTTCTTAGTCATTATTGTTGCTAATGGCTCAGCTTCGGCCCACTTTGTAAAGTAGTCAACAACAACTACTGCATATTTGACATTCCATTTTCCTACAGGTAAAGACTCGATCAAATCAATCCCCCATACTGCAAATGGCCACGGGCTTTCCATCTATTTGAGCTCATTTGGGGCTGCTCGTGGTATCTTGGAGAATCTTTGACACTTGTCACATTTTCGAAAGAAATCCATTGAGTCCTCATTCATGGTAGGCCAGAAATATCCTTGCCTTAATATCTTCTTCGACAAACTCTGCCCCACAACGTGATCTCCACGGAAGCCTTCGTGGACCTCTTTCATCAGTTCCTTAGCTTTCTCCTTAGAAACACATCATAACAAAGGCATCGAGTATCCTCTTCTATACAAAATGTCATCGACCAGAATAAATCGAGTCGATTGCCTCTGAAGCGTCCTCGACTTGTTTCTTTCCGTTGGTAGTAACCCCTATTTGAGATATTCAACGATGGGCGTAATCCACGTGTATGTCGCTTGAATCATTAGTGAAGACTCTTCCATTTGAATGCTTGGTGCCAACAAACGTTCAACTGGTACTATGTTCAAGATGTCGGCATCTTTCACGCTTGCTAACTTGGCCAAGGCATCAACATTTGAATTCTGATCACAAGGTACTTGTTGGAGGGTATACTTTTCAAACTGTGCCAATAAGTCCTTTGCTTTGTTCAAATAAGCAAACATCTTGAGACCCCTAGCCTGATACTCTCCCATAATTTAATTAACCACTAGCTAGGAATCGCTATAAATTTCTAGTGACTTTATGTCCATGTCCTTAGCTAGTCTTAATCCTGCGAGCAGGGCTTCGTACTCGGCTTCATTGTTGGACGCTGTAAAGTCAAATTTGATTACACAATGGAATCGATGTCCTTCGGGTGTGATTAAGATCAAACCTGCTCCTACATTGTGCTCGTTGGGAGAGCCATCTACGAACAACTTCCAAGAAGGAGTTTGATTTTGACTTTTCGCTTATTCCATCAGTTTGCTAATTGTGATTCCGGTGTATTCTGCGACAAAGTCTGCTAGAGCTTGTCCTTTCACAGCTGCTGGTGGAGAAAAAGAAATGTCGAACTACCCAAGTTCAACTACCCATTTTAATAATCGACCAGCAGCTTCTGGTTTCTGCAAGATTTGTCGTAATGGCTAGTCGGTGAGTACCACGATGGGGTGAGCTTGAAAGTAGGGTCGTAGCTTTCCAAAGGCCAGAATCAAGCAATAGGCCAACTTTTCAATGGGTAGATACCGCAACTCTGCTCCCACTAACCTCTTGCTTACATAATACACTTCTTTTTATATGTGGTCTTCTTATCTGATTAAAACAACACTAGCAGCATACTCTATGACTGCTAAATAGATTAGCAAAGTTTCTTTTTCAACTGGTTTGGACAAGATTGGTGGTTGTGACATGTGGGACTTTAGCGCCTGAAAAGCCTGCTCGCACTCTTCTGTCCATTCAAACTTCTTGTTACCCCTGAGTAGATTAAAAAATGGAACACACTTGTCCATTGACTTGGATATGAATCTTCTCAGTGCGGCGATCCTCTCAGTTAGACTTTGAACATCTTTAATCTTGGCAAGAGACTGCATCTCGATCAATGCTTAAATCTTTTTGGGATTAGCTTCGATTCCTCGTGAGTTTACTATGAATCCCAAAAAATTTCCTAATCCAATGCCAAAGGAACACTTGAGGGGGTTCAACTTCATTTGATATTTGTTCAAGATGTTGAAGCATTCTTCCAGGTCCTTGATGTGTTCTTCAGCCTTCTTGGACTTAACTAGCATGTCATCAACATATACATCCATGCTAACGTCGATTAGCTCTTTGAACATATGGTTGACTAATAGCTGGTAAGTCACACCAACGTTTTTCAAACCGAAGGGCATTACTTTGTAACAGTAAAGTCTTGTATCTGTTCAAAATCTAGTGTGTTCCTCATCAGGCGGATGCATACTAATCTGATTGTACCTATAGTATGCATCCATGAATGATAAAATTTCATACCCTGATGTAGCATCGACCAGCTGGTCGATCCTTGGAAGTGGGATACAATCCTTCGAGCAGGCTTTATTAACGTATGTGAAATCCATGAACGTCCTCCACTTGCCATTCGACTTGGGAACTAGTACAGGATTGGAGACCCAGGATGGATAAAACGCTACCCTGATGAATCTGTTTTCCTTTAGCTTCTCGACTTCATCTTTTAGGGCCTTCGATCTGTCTTTGTCGAGCAGCCTTCTTTTTTGTTGTACAGGTGGAAAGATTTTTTCTATATTTAAGACATGGTTGATCACCGTTGGGTCTATCCCAACCATATCTTTATGTGACCAAGCAAACACCTCCTGGTTCTCCTTCAAAAATTCCACTAGTTTTTTTTTGTTGTTGTCTCTAAGTTTTTACAGACTTTCACAACCCTGGTCGAATCTACTTCTTCTAATTGAACCTCCTTGAGGTCCTCCATGGGTCCAAAATTTTCTTCAAAATCCCCAAAGCGAGGATCTAAGTCTCTATCCTCACTTTGGGCAACACCCTATTTGGTGACCTATTCACCTGATTGGGCTTGTATTTTATTTCCCACCAACAACTTTTTCTCGACTTTTTCCCCCGATCCGCCTCTTTTTGCCTTGGTGGTCGAGGAATTATAACATTCCCGCACTTCTCATTGGTTTCCTAACACGCATCCCACTCCTACGTTGGTTGGAAACTTCATGGCAAAGTGCTAGACCGAGGTCACTGCTCGCAGATCGACTAGAATAGGCCTTCCAATCACAACATTATATGTAGAAGGCAGTCAACTAATATGAAAGTAGTGAGTAATATCTTGTTCGCAGGTGCAGCCCCTGCTGTGACTGGAAGCCTAATTAACCCAGTTGGGGCGAGCCCTTCACCGAAAAAACCATAAATGGTTTGGTTGCATGGTTCAAAATCTTGCACTGACAATTTCATTCTCTCCAGTGAAGATTTATATAGAATGTTGACTGAGCTTCTTGTATCTACTAACACTCGCTTGACCATCATATTGGCGATATGAACATCCACGACCAGAGGATCTGAATGGGGGAATCAAACATGCTGAGCATCAAGCTCGGAGAAAGTTATCGATTCTTCCTCTGTTTGAGCTTTTTTGGGAGTTCGCTCCTCTACGTTTGGAATCTCAATATCCTGGTCGTGACGTAAGGTTCGGGCATTTATTTTCCTCGCCTTCTCACTGTCACCGGCTATGTGTGGTCCTCCGCAGATGGTCAGGAATGTACCAGCAACTGGAGTTGGCTGTGAAGGGGGCGAGCGTTGGCGTACAGGTGCCTACTCATTGCCTCCTTGAGCCTCTCACTGAGAACTTCCAGCTACCTGCATGTACCTCCTCAGGTGTCCTTGCCTGATAAGGAACTCAATCTCATCCTTAAGCTAGTTGCACTCGTTGGTGTCATGGCCATAGTCGTTATGAAAACGACAAAACTTGGTAGTATCTCTCTTGGCTATATCTTTCCTGATTGGGGATGGTCGCCTGAAGGGAACAGTAGTGTGAGTGGCCTGGTACACCTCCGCTCGACTATAGACTAGGGTTGTATAATTGGTGAACCTCGGCTTGTATCTATTTTGTTTCAGGCGTTGTTATCAGATGTCGTCAGCTCGTGGTTAGCCCTTTTTCCCCCATTCTTCCCATTATTTTTGTCGTTGCCATTGGTTTTCCCAGATCCATTGGCGGCTTTGGTGGGAGATTCCTTTGGGCCTTGGTCGTCTGTGGGAGTCTTTCCTTCATTAGCAATGGCCTCCTCGAGCTTGATATACCTGTCTGCTCGATCTAGAAATTCCTGAGTACTCTTGACTCCATTCTTTTGCAAACTGTTCCAAAGGGATGAGTGGTGTCATACCCCAGCAGTAAGAACCATCATCTTTCCTTCATCCCCAACCGTCTTGACCCCAGCAGCTACTCGCATGAATCGTTGATCATACCCCTTCAGGGTTTCTCCTTCCTTTTGGCGTATTTTGACCAACTGATTGGCCTCAGTTAAATGTACCCGACCAGCATAGAACTGTCCATAAAAATCCTTTACGAACATTTCCCAAGAAACTATACTGGCCAGAGGGAATTTGAAAAACCATTCCTAGGCAGTTTCGGATAAAGTTGCCAGAAAAATTCTACACCGAGCATCGTCTGACACCTTTTGGATGTCCATTTGTATCTCGAATTTGTTTACGTGAGATACAGAATCTTCTAATCCAATGAAGTTGGGCAAGACCGGCATTTTAAATTTGCTTGGAGTCTCTGCCACAGCGATTCTTTGCACAAATGGAGTGCCTTTTCTCCGATCAAATTCTATATGGGATGTTCAGTTCTCAACCAGTTGCTGGATGGCCTGATTTAAAGCATCGAGCTGGGCCTGTACAGCATCTGGTACTATTGAAGCGACTGGTGCTGGGGGGAAGTACTCGTTGTGTCTTTCCCTTCTATCATTGAGAACATCCCTCAGATCTTCTTCCCTACACCTTTGCTCGATCGCGCCCAGTCGATCAAATACGTTGGGTTGTTTAGGTTGCCCCCCAACATTTTGGCTTATTGGTCGGTTCTCCCTTGGTGGAGAGTTTTGCTCTTCGCCCCTCTCTTTTTGTCGTCGACCAGCATTCCTCCTACCGATATCTGCCTCATTATAATCATGGCCATCTCTAAATTGTGATTGATGACGATGTGACCTACTGTTCACACTATTTCCCTCTCTCCTTGATGGAATGTCTCGATTGATAGGTGGAGGCATGTGTTGGTTGGTAGGTCCCCTGGCATTATTATGTCGTGGGGGTCCCCGAACCGCAGAGCTTGATTCCACCTGTCTTCTGCTTGTAGAAGGACGTTGTCCTCTGCTTAGAGGGTTTTATTCCTCAGCAGTCTGGCGTCTAGGGCTTCTAGGATGTTGTCCGGCCCTATTCTGCCTATGTTGTTGGGGGTTATATCGACCAACATGAGATGGTGATTGCTGCTCAGGATCCTGGTACGACCTCTCCTGTTGAGCAGCAGGGGGTTGCTCCGGCCTCTGAGGGTTTGCCGGTTGTGGCGGATTGTGGTAATGTTAGGGATGATCTGATTGTGGATTTTGTTGTGGATGAGTACTAGGTGGCTGATCCAGTTGGGAGGCAGGTGCAGGATGTCCTCGGGCCAACTGAATGGTTGCCTCTAAGGCGGCAGTGGCACCCCTCTGCCGACGGTTCATTTCAGCCTGTCATTCATTCAGTTCCTGGCGTTGCCTATCAATCTCCCTTTGCTGCAACATCATTGTTTCAGCCACATTCTCTTGATTAGCCCTCAAATTGGCTAATTCTTCTTGTAGCACAATTAAAGTCGTTCTCAAATTCTCAGCATCCATCTCCTCCTCTTCCAATTCCACTTGTGGCTCATCCCCAACCAAACCTTGTGGGGGAGGTTGGGTTGGCACATTACCAGAGGTTTGCCCCCATTTTCCTAGTTGTTTTCATCATTTGATCTTCTTGGAGGTCTTGAGTTCAAACTCTCAATGAAAGCACTAAAATGTTGACCCTTGATTTGGTCAACGACACGGAGTCAAGTAAAACGACAAAAGTAAGATGAATAGCAGCCAAAAAGACAAATGACACAAGGATTTATAGTGGTTCGGCCCCAAGTGATGGTAATGACCTACGTCCACTTAGTGTTCTTATTAATGTAAAACCTGCGATCTATAAACTAGGGTTTACTGAGTTTCACAAGCTCAATAAAAGATACAAAGTATTGCATAAAAACAATAATTCTCTCTCCCAAGATCCAAAAAGATCCCTCTCATGAACCCTTTGAGTCTTATTTATAGACCCAAGGATCTCCTTATGGGCCGATGGGCCTTGATTACATTTAATACAAGCGTATCTCAATCATAATGGAAATTAAAATTATTACATAAATGCAAGATCAAATATCTTTAAAAAATATCTGATATACTATGACCAGCCCTGGTCGACTACGAAATATGTCTTCTGCCGAGTGAATTCTCTTCTGGTCGATGGTCGACCAAAACGTAGCTGCCTAAATAGTCAAGTGCATCCCACGTGCATACTAGTCTTGCCATGTCATCAGGTGAATCTTTTTTGGGTAAACAGGAGTCATCATGATATTTATTTTTACAAGGTAGAAGAAGTGCAACTGAAAGGACAGATCATCAAGACTGGTCGTATAAAATAGTTGCTCCAATAAATTTATCTGATGTTAGTCCCATCATGATAAACTTGGGGGGTAAATATTTTTCCTAAAAACTGGTGTGATGACGTTGCAAGGATTTTGGACATGTGGTAGTTGACCGACAACGTAACTTAAGAGTCTAGTTGACCCTCGACTAGCGAATAGAGAATCACAAGAAGATTTATCATACAAATGGTTAAGACTTAATTGAAGCCCCATTCAACCTACCGTTACCAAGCTGGTCAACACATATTCGACTAAGGCTGGTCAAATGTTGCGGAAAAAATGATCGGAGTTAGTGAGCACGAAGATATTTACTAGATATTTCTGATTTCAAATGTAAAATATAATATTTATGCATTATTTTATTATTATTTGGTATGCAAATCTTGTAAGGCCCACAACCCGTCGATGTAGATTCATAAACCTATAAATAGAGGTTTAGTGAATCATTATTTTCTAAGTTGTCAAGATACACACTGAAACTCTAGACAAAAAGCTAAACGTTTTCATACTTTATACACTAATTCTTGCACTCTCTCAAGCTTACGAAACTCATTTGACATGGGTTCATCCAATCGTGGGTTTGGGAGTTCACTACAATAATAAAATTGTAAGTGGATGTAGGTTATTACCAATCTTTGGTATCAAACCACTATAAAATCATTTGTGTCTTTTTTATACTCTTAAGTTTAGTTCTCATTTTATATCGTTTATTTGATTCCGTGTCGTTAGCCAAATCGGTGGTCAACAAAGACAATCACAGATATACAAGAGGCAAATATAGATATACCGACCAAACAAGCAGATATACTTAGAAAAAAAAACTAGCCAAGTAGATATATCAGATACAAACACATATATACCAAAGGCATAAAATATATATATACTGACTAAACAAACAGATATACGAGAGTCGAAAATAAAATATACGAACAAAAAAAGTATAGATATACCAAAAGTAAACACAAATATACATGAAGCAAAAATAAATATACCGACAAAACAAATGGATAAATTAGCTAAAGAAAAATCTCAATCTTTAAAAAAATTAGATTTTTTATTTTTAAATGATCAATTTCAAAGGATGATATAATGTATAATTGAAAATAAAATATTTTTATCAATTAATAAATAATTTAGGCCATTTTACTAATAAATTTAAAATGAAGACGTTTATCTATTTTCATGTGTAGAATAGGACTATTTTTCTCCAAAGCTCTTTGTATAAATGGTCCCCAAATTTATTTTGCAGGTTGGTCCTTAAACTATTTTTTTTGCAAATTAGTCCCTAATTTTCTATCTATTGGACCATTTGGCTATTTAATGGTATCGGGACTAATTTGCTAACAAATAAAAAGTTTATAGACCAATTTGCCAAAAAAAAGTTTGTGGACTAACTTGGCAAAATATATAAAGTTTAAGGACCTACTATACAAATAAGCCAAAACAAAACAATATTGAATATTCTCTAGCTTTCGAAAACAAAAAAATGTATGATGAAGAAAATGAAAGAAAGAAATGAAGAAAAAAAAAAGATAAATACATGTAATGTGACAGTGGAAAAAAAAAAGATGAGGAAAGACTCTATGTAATGTGATTGTGGGTACAATTATGAGCAAATCGTACAAGAGAAAAAATAAAATAAATAAAACTGCATTAACATAAACAACAAACCGTATAAAATTTAATAAACTAGTGTAATTATAAAATTGAAATGCTATGAAAAAAATAATATCTTCTGTTAAGTTCTCTATTAAAAAACTATAAAATAGTCTATAAACAATTGAGAAACTAAGTGCACCAAACAAAACAACTAATATTGATCCAACTAAAGTTACATCTCATGTCTCGTGCACATGTTTGGCCAGAAGTTTTTCTCACAAAATCCTCATCAACAAACTCGTACTCGTATAACACTAGTTCTAAACCAGGCTATGACCAAACCAACAAAAATATGCTAACAAATGTGACCAACATTCATGGATGAGTGTCATTGATAGAATGGACATTTGTGGTAAAACTACCCTATATTTGAGGTTTGTTATTGACATATATCCAATCTGTTTTTTAGTGGGGAAATGATCCAAAGTCAGTAAAAGAGTAATTCTATTAGTCTCCATCCGTTATACTCTACTAAGTGTTGATTAGACCAACATGGGTCACTTTGTGATTAGTGTAGCTCATAAATATTTTTAAAAATTAATTTTAATTGATTTTAAAATAAAAAAGTAATTAATAAAAATTCATTTTTAGATATTAAAATCAAAATTTGTTCAAGAAAAATAAAGTAAAAACTAGATTTGATTTAATTAAAACACATGAAATTAAAAATAAAGAAACTAAATAAAAAAGAAAAACTAAAACTGTAACTCTACCACCACCCAACAACAACCCAAACAGCAACCCCCACCACCACACTACCACCACCTGACATATAAAAAATCAATGTCCACCCACCACCACTACTAGTTAGAACCACAATCCATCGTCCACACCCACCATCACCCAAAAGGCCCCTGAAATCGAGTTGTCGGAACAAAACTGGCCAGGCGCCCACTACTCTTCCACCCCGACAACATTGAAGATTCTTGAGTGGAGGAGCCCAAAGACGCTAGAAATAGATTTGCCTAATCCTAGGCCAAAAACTCCATCCATCACCGATGTCCTTGTTTGTAGCCAGCCACAGGAGAATTTCCACCCAACCTTCGCCACCATCATCACCAACGAGTCCTCTCAACCAGAGCCCACTAGACCAGACGAGGACCGACGATCCCTGACCAAGAGAGAAGCAAAAGACCCCTGATGCAGTGCTAAGGAGAAGAGAAAGGTTTTTCAAATTTAGTTTTAATATCGTCAAAATATTTTGTTATCTTATTTATTTTTATTTTAAAACTCTAACATTAGTTTATATTGTTTTTTAATTTAAAAATATATATTAATTAGTTTTCTATTTTAAAATCAATTAAAATTAACTTTTAAGAACATTTATGAGCTAGACCAACTAGAAAGCACCTAACGGAATGTAACAGATCAAGACGAATAGAATTACTCTTTTACTAACTTTGGATACTTTTCCTGCTAAAAAAATTGGGCATATGCCACTAACAAACCCCAAATATTGGGTAGTTTTGTCGCAGATATGCCTTGATAAAACACCAAACATCATTAGTTTAGAATATAATATGTTTATAGATTTAGGCTTTGATGAGATGAGCTGCCAAAGTGAAATAAATATGTAAATAATAAGAATAGTTAAATTTATTGGAGAACAAGTGAAAAGCAAAAATGGATGGAATTTTGAATGTCGATTCATATTTTGTTCTTGCCTGTCTTGGCCTTACTTGGTCGTCTTTCATACCTCCTACTCTCATATTTTGGTTCTCTTTGTTTCTTGGGTTGATCTCACTGTTAACATATTTATCACTTATCCAAAATGAAAATTTGAGGCAAATTATAATCTCATTTACTTTTGATTATCAAAAAAATGTAGTAGAAGTTGTCATTCTTAGCTTAAAGAAAACAGATAACTCTTGAATGAAGAGTTATTTCTTGTGCTTTTGAACTTATAAATGTGGAAAAATCGATGGTGATGCTAGTTTATTATTAGCTATTGTAACTAACTTTTGTGTTTTTATGATCTTAGTTAGTTTACTTATTTTTTGTAGTTTTTAAGAGCTAATTGGTTAAAAGTAATAGTTTCATGAATAGATATTTGTACAAAGAATGAAACTAAAATTGTGAAACTATCTAAGCTAAATTTTAATGCTGAAATAGCAGGTTTGTGGTAGCAAAGCAGATTTTGCTGAAGCATTTTGATCAGGTTGCATTAGGAAATTTATGCGTGCTTGGAAATTCAGAAGGTGGCAAGTACAGAGGGCATGAGTCAATTTGGAAGCAAATGTCAGAGAAAGGAATGAGAGAAACCCACGTGTGAATCAAAGGAGGTTTTGTACTTAGATGACTAAATTGGGAAACCTAGAGGTAAAAAGAAAAGGCCAGCCGCACAAAGAGATGGAGTCTGCCATTTTTTGAGAAAGAAGAGAGAAAAAGTCAGAAAAATAAATCAGAGAAATAAGAAGGAAGAAGAGGAGAACGAAGAAAGAAGATTCATCATCAATTGGATTTGCTCTTTCTCATCATCTTGTATTTTCTATTTTAATTTCTACTCTGATACTTATGGGTAGAATTAAAAGTGGATTAATGCTTTTTAAATTAGTCATGAACTAATTTTTTGTGGCTTGAATTGTTGATGAACCCTATGTCATAGTGCAGTAATTTCTTGCACTTTATTTTAGTGAAATATCTCTTATTCATTCAAGTGTGCTTATTGTTAATTTCTTGTTGTTGTTTGGCCAGCAATGACAAGATGTTTAGTTGTGTTTAATGCTGAAAGGATTAAATATAATGGGAACTTGGATGGCACAAGTTCATAATCTGTGTTAGGTTATGTTAGTAAATAACACAGGGATGTATTATTTGACTTGTGTAACTTGTGAGAATTGAACCTTGAATTTGTATTCTTAAATCTGATTTGGCATAAGAATATATTTAATTAGGTAAAAGAATTAATATTATAGTATTTGGAAAAGTTTTATGAGTTTTGATTGAGTTCTTGTTAACTTGGGAGTTTTGCTAAAATATTGTTGCCGCAATTTGTTCAGTATAATTGACATAGGGGGATTTAATAACTCTTGTTCGTTCTACAATCCACGTATTTCTTTCTAATTACTTTGTTTAGTTCAGTTTTATTTTCAGTATTTTCATTTTTTTTAATATTTCGTTTAGCTTACAAACAACTCATTTAATTGTTAATACCTTTAAGTTGTTTAGTAATTGTTTTGCCCATTTTTCTATTTTGCATTCCATGTAGAGACGATTCACTTATCACTGGATTACTTGTGTGATTACGTGCACTTGCATATTTAAATCAACTAAATTTTCACAACAAAAACCAACCTCCATAATCCTTGTTTTTAACATATGTCTGTATATGACTCATGCAAGACCCAAAAAATCCTGGGAAGTCCTACTACATCAGGAAGAATACCATGAACTCCGCAAGTAATTATTACATAAAGTTCAATGAAATGCATAAAAGAGTGAGTGAGACATACCCTCAAACTTTTCAGATGTTTCCTTAGATATTGTACATTGGAATCCAGTGACAAAGAAGAGCAAACACAAAAAAAAAAAGTTAACAAAGCAAAACAATTAAAAGTTGCATATTTCTACGTGCACTCTATGAAGGTTCACTTTTAACCTTAAATAAAATAGCAATAATAACAACCTTCAACAACAGAACTAGAACAACATAAAGCCTTTATAGTGTAACATGTCACTTTCAAGGTTAATAATACACAAGGAGTCAAATACTGTAAAGTATTTGTTGTCCGTATTCTCATCATCCGACACGTGGCAATTAAGAGTGATTAGTGACAAGATAAATCATGAGTTTCTCAGAGTGTGAACCCATCCAACTCCAAGAAACCCAAGTCGGACAAGTCGTGGATGTCTCTAGGGGAGGCTACGTCCTGAGGTCTGTCCTCGGGGCGAGAAAATTTCCAAGTGAGGCCACGTCCCAAGGTCTATCCTCAAGGCGAGACTCACTAAATAACAGAGACTTGTAGACTAGAGCTCTTTTATAGCCTGAACCACGTAAAATCTCTTGTTTTCTTTATGCTTCAGCAAAATCAAACAATGGTTTGCTCCCAACCTAGAAGTTAAAGTGCACTACACACTTTGCCATTGGATGTTCCCAAAATGAGACTAGAGGTGCATTTGGGGATAAAATCACTTTGGAATAAATTTTAATATTTGATAAAAAAAAAACCCCTGAAAAGGATAGCAAATGGTATGACACTGTCTTGAAAAACCAACTTAGTTGTATGGGGTTGATAGAGGTTTCCAGTTTTCCACACTATCCACTTAAACTAATTTTAGTTGTTGAGCTCACTAGCTATTACAAATTTTTTCTCTATAATGTAACCAATATAGACTAAAATTTCTTGCTAGCTACTTCCTAAAATCAAAATTTCCTTGAAAGTTGCAAACATTTTGAACAAATAGAATAAATTAGTCAATCATGCTAACTACTAACCAATTAAATATAATGAAAAATATCCCTTCAATCAAACAACTAAATTAAGAGTTATTTCATAGAAGAACTACATTTATCATCATTATTATACAACCTAAGAATTTTTTCAATTGAATGTCAAAAATCTGGTGCATTGTTATATTTTAGCATATTCTAAATGACAAATAACATTTTTTCTCCCCCAATTATGGCTCTTGTAGAGTTTTGCCCCTTGAATTTTTTTACTTGAATTTTTTTGCGTAGCAAAAATTCCCCGCTCAAACTATAGAAAACATTAAAAATGTGTCCATTCTACTGCATTATGATCATTTTTAAAAACAGTTTGCTGATGCAACACTGATGTGACGCTAATGTGGCGCGATTCGTGTAATGACCCAACTAGTTCTAGACTTTGAACCATTAATAACATACATAGACACTAATCTTAAGAAAACATACGTACGAAATAGTCTTAACTTTATTAAAAACTGTAAAACAAAGGTTAACATACATAAAAATTCAGGGTAGGATATGGGATCCCATTGTTTGAAAACAAAACATAACTTAAATCTTAAATAAATTTGTTACAAAACAAAGTGCGGAAAATACATAGAAAACATAATTAAAATGACTAAAAACAACTTTGTCATCGAATCGTTCACGCAGTCCACCGAATCCATTCTTTCTCAATACACATTCCCAAGCCGCCAAGAATCTTTTCGCCACCATAACTATTTTCCTGCACATATAAAATAAAGGAATGAGCCTAATGCCTAGCAAGGAAAATCTACTAGAAGCATGCAACATAAACATAAACTATAAACATATAACACATCACAATTCTAACCCATGTACATGGTAAACATTGGGGTTTGCTAACTAAGTAACTATAAGCCTCAAAATACAATGAGGTTTGCTAGCTAAGCAACTATAAGCCCCAAGAACATAAAAGTGTTGGGGTTTGCTATTTAAGCAACTATAAGCCCCAAAACATATATATCTTAACATATAAAAACATATTATAACATAATCATATAAGCATATAATAACTATCATATTTTCCTTACCAAATACCGAGATGTGAGAACAAGGACGGGATTTTGGAACACTCCTAAAAACCATCAATGAGAAGGTGAGTATTTCTAAAAGAAGGAGATGAAAAATGAATCTAAACCACCAAGAAGAAAAGCTTACCTAAATGAAACCTCAAGTTCAAAGAACTTAATTGCCTAACCATGAAGGGAAAACAATGAGTTAGGATTTGAGTAGAGAAAACTATAAGAAACTAATGAAACATACATAAATGAACTAGGGATAGGAATACATTTGAATGCACTAGAGCTGAACTACACCTTTATAGAAAAACACACTATTAACCTTACTTCCCAAGTGTTTAATAAGCTTAAGATGATAAAGCGTATAACCCCATCCCAAGTATTTAACACTCTAAAGTAAACCTAGCTGCTTGAAGGTTCTGAACTCAGCTTGAAGAATGGAAGAAATGGCTCGGTACTAGGTCCTATTTATAGAGTTCAAGAATGAAAAGATATTCTTTTAGCTTGAATAAAATAATGATTATTTAATTGAAAAGCATTTGAATAATCGTTCAGCAGAGGCTTGAGACTCGATCAAAAATATTTTAGGCTTATCAAGAGGTTATGGAATAAAAAAAGCCCGGTTTCAAAATTATTCAAAAACCTTGCCCTAGAGCCGATATATCACCCATGGTAGGCGATATATCGCCTGGGCTTATATTTCTGAGGCTCGTCGAAGTGTTCATTCAAAAACCCCTAGAGCTGCGATATATCGACATACGCTGAAATATTATACACGTAATTACACTTTTTCAGCCTAATTTGAATTAAGTAAACAGCTTTGACTGAGTCCTATAACAATTTCAAAGCTGGTGGCAGACTCTGGGGTTTTCAAATATTACTTTTAATAAACTATTTCTCAAAAATACTTAATTTCACAATAAACATGCACATGACAAGTGTCATGATCTTATTGGTTCTATCTAAACCTTATTGTATAATAAATATCATCTTCATAATCAGCTATATTAATCAAACCTTATGTTATAATTAATATTCTTAAACTATAGGTTAAACTTATAAAATATATAAGTGTTGCTACGAGTGTTCAACTAAGTCCCGACTTGAACCAAAATCCACAGTAATAAACATACTACAACTATTACTAGCTATTATTACTACTACTACTACTATCTAACTAGGTAAGTAAAGTTCTTGGACTCTACAATTCTCTCCTACTAAAAAGAATTTCGTCCTCAAAATTTACTTACCGAACAATTCCAGATAACAGTCTCGCATGTCTTCCTCCAACTCCCACATGGCCTCCCATTCAGAACTATTACTCCATAGGACTTTGACTATCGGAATACTCTTAGACTGTAACTACTTCATCCCTCTGTCTAGGATGCTAACCGGTCGTTCCTCGTAACTCAAGTATTTCTGGAGTTCTATCGTATCGTACTTGAGGACGTGAGATGGGTATGACACATACTTTCGTAGCGTTGAGATGTGGGACAAGTTGTGGCTATCCGCTAGGGCTGGCGGTAGGGCTAATCTATATGCAACTGCTCCCACTTTGTCCAATATCTCAAAAGGACCTATAAACCGAGGACTAAGCTTGCCTTTCTTCCCAAACCACTTCACACCTTTCATAGGAGATATCTTCAGGAAGACTTGATCTCTGACTTTGAATTCCACATCACGTCACTTGGCATCCGCATAGCTTTTCTGACGGCATTGAGTAGCGAGCATACGCTTTCTAATCAGCACTACTGCTTCTTGAGCTTTTCCAACAGCTTCGGGACCGAAAAGCTGCCTTTCTCCTACCTCGTCCTAATGTAACGGCGATCGACACCTTCTTCCATAAAGTAATTCATAAGGTGCCATCCCGATCGTTGACTAGTAGCTATTGTTGCAGGAGAACTTTATCAGCTGTAAGTACTTATTCCATGATCCTCCGAAATCAAGTACACAAGCGCCTAACATATCTTCTAAAATTTGTATCGTGCGCTTGGACTGATTGTCAGTCTGAGGATGAAAAGTTGTACTAAGACTTAACTTAGTACCCATGGCTTGCTGTAAACTTCCCCAAAATCTCGATGTAAACACCGATCCTCTATCGGACACTATTGTCTTGGGGATTTCGTGCAACCTTACTATCTCTTGGACATAGATGTCTGCGTATTGATCTACTGTGTATGAAGTCTTAATAGGCAGGAAATGAACTGACTTGGTTAGTCTATCTATTACTACCCAAGCTGAATCATGCTGCTTACTTGTTCGTGGCAAACCCGTCACGAAATCCATAGCTATATCGTCCCATTTCCATTCTGGTACGCTAAGTGGTTGCAATAAGCCTGCAGGGCGCTGATGTTCTGCTTTCACTTGTTGGCATACTAAGCATTTAGACACAAATTCCACTATGTCCTTCTTCATTCCTGGCCACCAATATATTGCCTTGATGTCGTGAGTCATCTTGGTCGACCCTGGGTGAACTGAGTATGGGGTACTGTGCGCTTCTTCTAAAATCCTAATCTTAATCCTTTGATCATTTGGCACACATACCCGATCCTTGTATCTCAATAACCCTTGACCTGATATTGAGAAATCTGTGGCCTTACCTTCTCGAACTGCATCCATATGCACTACTAATGTGTCATCATGCTCTTGTCCAATCCTTATATCTTCTAGCAGATTTGACTGGATAGACAAATTAGCTCGCTTACCGACAACTATTTCTATTCTGGCACTGATCAGCTCCTGCTGTAGTGGCTTTTCTATTCCTGCTAGCACTGCTAAACTTCCATAACTCTTCCTACTTAGCGCATCGGCAACTACGTTTGCCTTTCCCGGGTGGTATAAGATTCCGCAGTCGTAATCCTTCACTAGCTCTAACCACCTGCGCTGCCTCATGTTGAGCTCCTTCTGAGTGAAGAAGTACTTTAAACTTTTGTGGTCCGTATAAATCTCGCATTGTTCTCCATAAAGATAATGGCGCCAGATTTTCAACACAAAGACCACCGCTACCAACTCCATATCGTGAGTTGGATAGCGTTGCTCGTACTCCTTCAGCTGTCTTGAGGCGTAGGCTATCACCTTGTCATTTTGCATCAGCACACAACCCAACCCTTGCTTCGACGCATCACAGTAGACTACAAACTTATCGTTGGGTGTCGGTACACAGAGTACTGGTGCTGAGCACAACTTATCTTTAAGCCACTGGAAGCTTTCTTCACACTTATCAGTCCAGTTGAACCTTTGTTGTTTCCAAGTCAGGTTGGTGAGCGGAGTGGCTATCTTAGAAAAGCCCTCTACGAACCTCCTATAATAACCTACTAATCCCAAAAAGCTCCTTACTTCTGACGCCTTCTTTGGTCTTGGCCAATCCTTCACAGCTTCTACCTTGGATGGGTCTACTACAACTCCATCCTTGGATATAATGTGCTCGAGGAACACCACTTGCAAAAGCCAAAACTCGCATTTCTTGAACTTGGCGTAGAGTTGATGCTCCTTTAGTCGTAATAAGATCAACCTTAGGTGTTCCTCGTGCTCGACTTCGTCCCTCGAGTATACTAAGATGTTGTCGATGAACACTATGATGAATTTATCCAAGTAGTCCTTGAAGACCCTATTCATTAAGTCTATAAACGCGGATGGAGCATTGGTAAGACCGAAAGACATAACTAAGAACTCGTAATGCCCATAACGAGTTCTAAAAGCTGTCTTAGGAATATCCTCTCCCCGCACCTTGAGCTGATGGTACCCGAACAATAAATCAATCTTTGAAAATACGGTCGCACCTCGGAGTTGATCAAATAAGTCGTCAATCTGGGGTAGCGGGTGTTGGATTAGCTTATACAGGATCTTTATTTATTTTCATGTATATCTAATATTAAACAAATTAATACGAGATAGCCTAAAACATGTTTCTGAAATTGAAATCAAAGAGAAACAAAGAATATAATACTTATAGTATACGCAGCAGAATTAAAGAGTCATTCCTTTAGTTTCTCTAATTCTTGTATCCTCTCTGTCGCAGAGTATTATCAAGAAACTGAACCGATCTTCTATTTTCTTCATAATCTTCCAATGTATCCTTAGAACCACTTAGACTAGTGTGGGAAATTTTCAACACATAAGATAGATATAGAGAGAAGAAGAGAAAATAACAAAGAGGCTTAGAAAAAGACTTGTGTTTAGAGAGAATCTAAAACTATCAGAAAATCTGACTTGTGGCTTATGTTTTGACTTCTCTCTAAGCACTCCTTTTATAGACTCAATTAGGCCATTTAATATAATTAAAAAATTAATAAAATAATAGCCATTTTGAAGCCCTAGGTGAAAATTATCACGGGCTATAGGCCTGTGAAATTTCCCATTTGATTATAAGCCCATTGGACTTAAAATCAAGGCCTGTATTATTTTCTATTGATATAATTAATTAAATAATTATTTGAATCATTTATCAAATTAATTATTTATAATTTGAACTTTGATTTAAATTTATTTATTAATTTAGATACCAATTTATCTTAATTAATAAATTTGCCATAATTTCTCATTTCTTCTCAAAATTACACAACTCTGTGAAACTATCCAAAATTGACCTGGTCAACTTTGATAATTCTAATTGATGATTAAATAAATTAATTGAGACTCTCTAGATGATTTTATCCAAGGTACAATGGGGACCATGGGCCTATGAAATCAAGCTCCAATAAGTTATCATAAATCTAACAAATAAATTTACTAACTTATTAATTCCTCGTGACTCCACTATAGACTCGGAATTGCATTCTTGAATTCATAGAACACTCTATAACAAATATAGATACGCTATTAATTATCCATTGTTACAACCATAATTGTCACTCATTCCTCTATAGAAGGTCTACAATGAGATATGACTAAAATACCGTTTTACCCCCTCATTGTATTTTATCCTTAAAACACTTAGTTCCTTGTAAATGATATTTCAGTAAACTAATTTAATTACTGAAATGAGATCTCTATCATTTAACACATTGAACCAAACTAAAAGGAAACCATCGTTTCACTTCTTCATCAGAAGCTATAGATATTCATATCTATGATTAACACTCCCACTCAATTATACTACCGAGTTCCCAAGATGTAAGTATGGGCTAGTCCGTAGGGTAAGCTGGTAACGAACAAGTCAAAGAACTCAAATAATACAATCAGTTAGAATACTAACCACTTCAGAATTGAGATTGAATTGACCTATGGTCAACTATATGATATGACTAGAATAGATAATAATGGTATGTTTACTTATCTTATCAACTGTCAATATCGGTCCAGTCCGATGTAACAAATACATCTGATCTTATCTACTTTGCTAATGTTCTGGAAAGAACATAACACTTTAATGTGTAAGTAGATCATATCATAGATTGGCAAGTCAGTGTAAATCCTGTGCACTGACTAATCTTAGGACTAACTTATTTTGAACATATAATCATATTTATATTCCACTGTGATGACGTCACTATAAATAAGATTAGCTATATGCTCGGGATTTAATAGAAGTTTATATTAAACAAATAATCATGAAAATAAAACATGTGAGCAAAGTTATTGACCAAGTCAAAAAATGATTTCTATTCTTTTATTGATAATAAAATGAGATTACAAAGAATTTGGGTTTTAATTAGGGCATAAAACCCCAACAACGGGTACTTATTCTTAATTGCTACCTTATTCAGCTCACGGTAGTCTATGCACATCCGCATGCTTCCATCCTTTTTCTTCACAAATAGAACCGGTGCTCCCCATGGCGAATGGCTCAGTTTGATGAAACCTAAGTCTAAGAGTTCTTGTAGCTGCGTCTTTAACTCCTTGAGTTATGTAGGTGCCATCTGGTATGGTGCCTTGGAGATAGGCTCGATGCCCGGTACTAATTCGATTGTGAAGTCAATTTCCTGACTCGGCAGTAATCCTGGTAAGTCATCGGGAAATACTTCTGGGAATTCTCTTACAATGCGGACATCTCCAACCTTAAGCAGTGTTTCCTTTACTACATCTGTGATGTTGGCTAAGAATGCTTGGCATCCTTTTTCTATCATCCTTTGAGCTTTGAGAGATGATATTAGCGGTGTGCGAAATCCTGAAACTTGTCCCATGAAGCATAGTCTCTAGCCGTCAGGAGTCTCGAACATCTCTTTCTTGCATTTGCAGTCGATGATCGCGCCATGCCTTGCTAATCAGGCCATGCCTAGTATCACGTCGAAGTCCTTGATCTCCAGTTCTATCAAGTCTCCTTCTAGTTCTACGTCCTCAATCTTGATCGGTACGCCTTGTACTATCCGTGATGATAGAACTACTTTGCCCGAAGGCAACTCGGTTACAAACCTAGTTCTAAATCTTTCATAAGGTTTGTCTAGTTTTTGTATCATTCCTAACGAGATATATGAATGAGTGGCTCCCAAATCAAATAATACAGAACATATATTATTGAGGATAGAAACCTGACCTGTGACCACCTTATTGCTAGCATCAGCTTCTCCTTGGGTTAAGGAAAATACCCTGGCCTCTTGTCTTCCTTTTTCCCCTCTGGCTTTAGCTGAAGACATTCTTTCTTCTGGTGTCCTTCTTGACCACAATTGTAACATCCCTTGGTGTTTTCCCGGCATTCACCAGGATGTTTCTTCTGGCACTTAGTACATTGCGGGTATTCTACATAACTCGACCTACTACTTCCATTATTCGTCCATGCCCTTTTATCGTTGTCAGACTGCTTATTGTAAGGATGCTTCCTTTTCTGACCATTGTTGTTGTTGGACTGATTGCTGTTGTTGTTGTGGCTATTGTTCCGACTAGTCTGAGGTTGACTTTGCTGTCTAGGCTCAGGCTTACTGGCCTCCTCTTTACTAACATTAGCCTACAGCCTTTCTACTTCTATTGCTGTTTCTAGAACATCGGCATAGGTAGTATTTCCTGGGTTTGCTAGCTTAACCCCTAGCTCGATCTTCGGTCGAAGTCCTCTAACGAACTTAGACACCCTCAGATAGTCAGTTGGAACCATTTCCGGTGCAAACTTAGCTAATCGGTCGAACTGCCAAGCATACTCTACCACTGATAAACTCCCTTGCTTTAGGCCAGCGAACTCCTCGACTCTTGAAGTGATGACAGCTAAATTATAGTAATTTTTGTGGAACAACTCTACAAATCAAGTCCAAGTCATGGTGGCAACATCATGCGTCTACTGGACTAAGTCCCACCATATTCTGGCATCTTTCTTGAGTAGAGATGACATGTAGGATATGCGGTCTGCGTTGCCGAGATTAATGTGTGTCAGGATTGGCTCCACGTTTCTGAGCCACTCTTCTACCTCGAAGGGGTCTATAGTCCCTTCAAAGTTCGGAGCGTGTTGCTTACAAAAACCGCTCATAAACTGGCTCCATGTACTGAACTAGATATGACACATAGTTCGCCCTTGGCCATCCCCCATATGGACCAACTTGTTAGGGTGCTGGGGCCATTTGCTGAGGCTGCGGTGGAGGCGGAGGCTGAGTCTGAGGCTGAGCCTGTTGTCATTGTTGCTACAATAGTTCCTCAACTTGTTGTCGCAGTCTGGCGATTTCCCACAGTGTTGTCAACTGGCGGCGGCGACGCATTTCGGCTGGCAGCAGCACGCACTCCCCTTCTGTGAACTGAAGGGGCTTCATCGTTCACCGGAGTAGCGTTGAAGGCATTTCCATTGGTGCAAGCAGATCTTCGAAGCGACATCGCAGCAGAGTTCTAACAGTTGAGAAAAACATGTTAGAACTTTACCCTAATAGGCTCTAAGGCAAAAACTTAATCTAAACAAACATAACTCGAACCTATTAATTATGACTTCTTATGAAAATTATATAAGTCTTCTTTATTATTAGAGTGGATTTCTCTAAACTTAGAAAAATAAGCCATCTTTATTATTTCCTAAGTCTATTTCTAATCATCCTATATGACTTAATTCTCAGGCTCGAAACTCATCGTTGTTCCAAAGTCAACTATATTGAGGGAGGGCTGGGATCAGTAAAATCGTTCCCACTACTATGGCCCCCTAACTCTCAATATAGAAACTCGGTTCATTGATTTGTATCCATCCTCACCGAACTTAGTCATTATTTATTAAATTTATTATTTATTATGATTGCAAAAGAAGAATCAAACTCATACATGTTAAAAAAAATAACATTGATATTAATTTGGAAAAAAAAGTTTTTCACTATTTACAATCATAAATGCAAATAAACAAAATAAACAATGAAACTAATCTATTCTAAAAATTGGGATCTTCTACATCCGATCCTTCATCTAGCATATCTTCATTTATCTCTTCATAGTCATCATTGTCTTGTGCCTCAAAATGCCCTCGAGGAAGATTTGTAAAAATTCTATGTTTTTGTTCATTTGTAAACTGAAATTCCATTTTTGAAGTGAACCTAAGTATGAGAAAGCAATATCTCATAGCTACCTGCAAGTCATCTTCATCATCTATCGTCTCCCAAATTTCTTCTAAGGCTGCAATCACAGTAGGATAATCTCTAAAAATTCTAATTACTAAAATGTATTGCTCTGTTGATCTCATCATGATCTGCTTAGATTCTTGGAGGTGACCTATCTCCCCGTGGAACAAAAGTAGTCTTCGAGTGATTCTTTCTAGCACTCCTATGGTGTTTCTTGGTTCTCTAATCCTTTTTAGGGCCTTAATGGCTCGGATATCCTCATAAGTTAATGCTCCATTCATTTTTAACTGAAACATAAAGGCTAAAATTGTTAGCTATACATATAAACATAATAACTATAACTTAAACACTTACTTGGCGGTCAGATTCGGAGCTTTGAGTGTGTGTATCGATGAGAACTTCATGCGAATGAACCATTGCTCTGATACCAACTGTAATGACCCAACTAGTTCTAAACTTTAGATCATTAATAACTACTATACATAGACATTAATCTTAAGAAAACATACGTACGAAATAGTCATAACTTTATTAAAAATTGTAAAGCAAAGGTTAACATACATAAAAATTTCAGGGTAGGATATGGGATCCCATTGTTTGAAAATAAAACATAACTTAAATCTTAAATAAATTTGTTACAAAACAAAGTGCAAACAATACATAGAAAACATATTTAAAATGACTAAAAACAACTTCGTCCTCGAATCAATCACGCAATCCACCGAATCCATTCTTTCTCAATACACATTCCCAAGCCGCCAAGAATCTTTCCACCACCATAACTATTTTCCTACACATATAAAATAAAGGAATGAGCCTAATGCCTGGCAAGGAAAATCTACTAGAAGCATGCAACATAAACATTGTTTATCCATAAATCAGCTGCTGATGACGTGACAAGGATTTTCGACACGTGGCGGACACGTAGCAGAGATACGACTCGCCTATCGACCAACATTATTTCCACATGAAAAGATCAAGTTTTATATACGACCAACCTGGTCGTATACTCCGTTCATTTATGTAAAGATCTGTACAGTTGTGATGATATCCGAGAATATTTCTTCATTATGACCTGCAGATCCATTTATAAAGGATAGATATTATTTCCTAATTCATGTAACTCTTCCTGAGCCTATAAATACACAAGAAATAGCTCAAGGAAGAGGATCGATCTTTTTCTTTCGGAATATACTACTATTATCCATCGTTTATATTATTTTCTTCTTCTAAGGTCTGTGAAACTCAGGAACCCTAGTTCTCTGATCATGCCTTTGAAGCTCAATATTAATAATAGTATCAAGTGGACGTAGGTCATTACCAATCACTGGGGCCAAACCACTATAAATCTCTGTGTTCTTTATTTTTCCATTAGATTATTTTCTCAAGCTCTATACTACTTTCCTGTCGTTTTCTAGACTCCGTGTGGTTGACCAAAATCAGGGTCAACATTCTGGTGCTTTCATTGAGAGCTGAACTCAAGAAAATCTAATGGCAAAGACTACCAAGAAGACTAGATAGGCTGCTGCCGCACCATCCCAGCCTCCTCCCCCAAATATGGCTGAAGACGAACCTCATTTGGAGTTCGATGAGGAGGAAGTGGACTCTGAGACCCTGAAGACAACACTGGGAGTGTTGCAGGATGAGTTGGTCGCTCTGAGGGCCAATTAGGAGAGTGTCGCCGAGATAATGGCGTCACAGCAGAGGGAGATAGAGCGCCAGAGCCAAAAGCTGAGCGAACGACAGGTGGAGATGGGCCGTTGTTAGAGGGATGCCATGGCAGCCCTTAAAGTAGCCCTCCAGTTGGCTAGGAATCAGGCTGCGCCTGCCTCGCAGCCTGATCAACCCCCAAGGGGCCACCTCAAAGAGGTCCCAATCCTAGCCCTCTGCTCTAGCCAACAAGCCCTCAAAGGTCAGAGCAGCCACCAATGCCTCAGGATGATATCCCACCTAGGGATCTTGAGACGCAGCCTCCGTCCCAAGCTTGTCGAGGCAATCCCCCACGCCCGAGGCAGAATAGGGCCGGGCAACAGCCCTGCGACCCTAGACACCCAGGGGGTGAAGAGCCGCATCCACCGAGTAGGGGATAGCGTCCTTCTGCCAATAGAAGGAACTCAGAGACAGGATCTGCGGTCAGGGGCCCCCTACGGCATGACAATGCACAGGGACCCATCGACCAATGCAGGCCTCCCCCTAACGCCCGGGAAATGCCAGCCCAAGGAGGCAACAGAGGAAACAGTCGGTCCCACCATAGCCAGTCAAGGTTCAGAGATGGCCACGGCTACAATGAGGCCGACTCAGGCAGAGGGAATGTTGGTCAGAGGAACGAGGAGAGAGGTGGAGGCAGAAGCCCCCCACCTAGAGAAGACCGACAAGCAGGACATAATGCTGGGGGGCAGCCCAGACAAAATAACGTCTTTAGTCGGCTCGGAGCTAGCGAGCAGCGGCGAAGAGATGATGACTTGAGGGATGTACTCAACGACCGCCGAGAAAGGCACAATGAGTACATTCCCCCGGCACCAGAGGCCCCAGCAATTCCTGAAGCCGTTGAGGCTCAAATCGATGCCCTGAACCAGGCTGTGCAGCATCTGGTCGGGGGCAGGCATCGCATATCGAGTACGATTGGAGGAGAGGCACCCCTTTCGTACAAAGGATTGTTGTGGCAGAAACCCCCATCAAATTCAAGATGTCGACTCTGCCAAACTTTGATGGGTACGGAGACCCGGTATCTCATGTAAACAAATTTGAGATACAGATGGACATTCAGAAAGTCTCTGAAGATGCTCACTGCAGGATCTTCCCAGCGACCCTTTCTGATGCCGCTCAGGAGTGGTTCTTTAAGTTCCCTCCTGCAGTATAGTATCCTGGGAGATGTTCGTGAATAAGTTTTACGGACAATTCTACGCAGGTCATGTGCACCCCACCGAGGCGAACCAACTGGTCGAAATACGCCAGAAAGAGGGGGAGCCTTTGAAGGAATATGTTCAACGCTTCATGCGAGCCGCTGTAGGATCCAAGACTGTGGGCAATGAAGGCAAGATGATGGCCCTAACCGCTGGGGTTAGGTGTCATTCTCCCCTCTGGAGTAGCCTCAGGAAGCATGGGGTTAAGAGTACCCATGAGTTTTTAGATCGAGCTGATCGGTACATCAAGCTCGAGGACGCGATTGCCAATGAAAGCAAATCGCCAGCAAAAGACAAGGGGCCCAAGGAAGAACCCGCCAAAGCTTCCAACGGTTCTAAGCCCAATGGCAACGACAACGGAAAAAATAGTGGAAAGCGGGCGAGTGGCGAACCCTCGGCTTCCGAGAGTAAGTGCCCCAAAAATAATCGGTATGAACCGAAATTCACCAATTACACCGCCCTTGTTGAAAGCCGAGCCGAGGTTTTCTAAGCGACCAGCTCGAGCGTGCCCTACAGATGACCCGCACCCATAAGAAAAGATATCTCCAAGAGAGATTCAACAAAGTTCTGTCATTACCATAACGACTACGGGCACGAAACCAATGAGTGTAACCAGCTGAAGGACGAGATCGAGTTCCTAATAAGACAGGGACACTTAAGAAGATATGTACGAGCCGTGAGAGGTTCTCAGCGAGAGGCTCAAGGTGGCAATGAGTCGGCACCTGCACGCCAACACTCGCCACCTTTACAGCCAGCTCCCGTGGTAGGTACCCTGCTCACCATCTGTGGAGGCCCACATCTTGCGGGAGATAGTGGAAAAGCGAGGGAACGATATGCTCGAACCCTACACCACGACCATGACATCGAGATGATGAGTGTCGAGGATCGTGCACCAAAAAAGGCTCGAACAGAGGATGAACTGATCACCTTCTTTGACGACGCCGCCCAGTATGTGTGATTCCCACACTCCGATCCACTGGTCGTGGATGTCCAAATCGCAAATATGATGGTAAAGAGGGTGTTGGTCGATACAAGAAGTTTAGTCAACATCTTATATAAATCCTCGCTGGAAAGGATGAAATTTTCTATTAAGGACCTAGAGCCATGCAACCAAACCATTTATGGTTTTTCCGGAGAAGGGCTCGCCCTAGTGGGGTCAATTAGACTCCCAGTCACAGCAGGTACTGCGCCTGCTAACAAGACATTACTCACTACTTTTATAGTAGTTGATTGTCCTTCGGTGTATAATGCTGTGATAGGGAGACCGATTCTGGTTGGCCTTCGAGCCGTCACTTCTGTATGGCACCTCACCATGAAATTCTCAATAGACGCAGGCATAGGATGCGTGTTGGGAAACCAACGGGAGGGAAGAGAATTCTACAACGCCTCGATCACCAAGGCAAAAAAAGGTGTATCGAGGGATGCCGCCGGGAAAGAGTTGCAAATGGCAACTGATGTTCACGCCCGCTTAGGTAATAATCTCACCAAATAGGGCATTGCCCAAAGTGAGGATAGAGACTTAGATCCTCACTTTGGGGATTTCGAAGAAGAAGTAAACCCCATCGAGGACCTTGAAGAGGTCCAACTCGATGAGGAAAATCCGACCAGAGTTGTGAAAGTTGGTAAAAACTTAGAGACAACAACAAAACAAGCACTGGTGGAGTTCTTAAAGAGGAACCAGGACGCCTTTGCCTGGTCGCATAAAGACATGGTTGGGATAGATCCTGCAATCATCAGCCATGTCCTGAACATTGACAAAAGCTTTCCACCTGTGCAACAGAAAAGAAGGCTGCTCGACAAAGACCAATCAAAAGCTTTGAAGGAAGAAGTCGAGAAGTTGAAAGAGAATAGGTTCATCAGGGTGGCGCTTTATCCATCATGGGTCTCCAATCCCGTACTCGTGCCCAAGCCGAATGGCAAGTGGTGTACATGCGTGGATTTTACAGACATCAATAAAGCCTGCCCTAAAGACTGTTTCCCACTCCCGAGGATCGACTAGCTGGTCGATGCCACTGCAGGACACGAGATCCTCTCATTCATGGATGCATACTCTGGGTATAATCAGATCAGTATGCATCCCCCTGATGAGGATCACACTAGCTTTCGAACCAATACAGGGCTCTATTGTTACAAAGTGATGCCCTTTGGTTTGAAAAATGCTGGTGCGACTCACCAGAGACTCGTCAACCACATGTTTAAGGAGCTGATCTGTACAAACATGGAGGTTTACGTCGACAACATGCTGGTTAAGTCGAAGAAGGTAGAAGGACATGTAAGGGATTTGCAGGAATGCTTCAACGTCCTGAATAAATATATGATGAAGCTAAATCCCCTTAAATGTTCATTCGGAGTTGGATCAGGGAAGTTCTTAGGATTCATAGTTAACTCAAGAGGAATTGAAGCTAATCTCAAAAAGATAAAAGCCTGATCGAGATGAAGTCGCCAGTGAAGATTAAGGATGTCCAAAGCCTCACCTGGAGAATTGCTGCTCTAACTAGATTTATTTCAAAATCAACGGACAAGTGCGTCCCATTTTTCAATCTACTCAGAGGCAATAAGAAATTTGAATGGACAGATGAGTGCGAACAGGCCTTTCAAGCACTGAAAACGCATATGGCGCAGCCACCCATCTTGTCAAAGCCGGTCAATAAAGAAACTTTATTCATCTACCTGGCAATCACGGATTATGCTGCTAGTGCTGTTCTAGTAAGAGAAGAAGAAGGTGTGCAGAAGGCTGTCTATTACGTAAGCAAAAGGCTGATCGGAGCAGAATTGAGATATCCCCCCATTGAAAGGTTAGCCTATAGCTTAGTATTGGCCTCTAGAAAGCTGCGACCTTACTTCCAAGCCCATCCGATTACGGTATTGACCAACCAGCCTCTTCGGCAAGTCCTGCAAAAGCCAGAGGCTACCGGAAGATTACTAAAGTGGGCAATCGAACTTGGGCAGTTCGACATATCTTACTTGCCGCAAGCAGCGATAAAGGGACAAGCCTTAGCTGACTTCATCACCGAGTTCACAGAGCCCGCGGGTGGCGAGCAGATCGAGGAGCCTAGTGAGCCCGAATGTCAAATCCAAGCACCCTCATGGAAATCGTTCACAGACGGTTCATCTAACGAATCCCACGCAGGAGCAGAAGTGATATTGATAACGCCGGAAGGGCATCGATTTCACTGTGCAATAAGATTTGACTTCACTGCCTCTAACAATGAGGTTGAATATGAAGCATTGCTCGCTGGACTGCGGTTAGCCAAGGATATGAACATAAAGCTTGACGTCTATAGTGATTCTCAGCTAGTCGTGAATCAAATCTTGGGAGAGTATCAGGTGCGAGGATTGAAGATGGTCGCCTATCTCAACAAAGCAAAGGTTCTGTTAGCCCAGTTCGACATATACACTCTTCAGCAAGTGCCTCGTGATCAGAATTCCAACGCAGATGCTTTGGCAAAGTTGGCAAGTGCAAAGGACGCTGACACTCTGAACATAGTGCCAGTCGAGTGACTATCCATGCCCAGCATCCAAGCAACAGAAACCACTCTGGTCATCCAGATGACGAATACATGGATGGCGCCATATGTAAAGTATCTATCAAGCGGCGTGCTACCAGTGGACAGAAACAAAGCTAAGACCCTTCAGCTGCTAGGTATGTCCTGGTCGATGGAATCCTATACCGAAGGGGATACTCACTGCCACTCCTGAGATGTATTGCAAAGGAGAAAGCCAAAGAGTTGATGAAGGAGGTACATGAAGGCTTCTGCGAGGACCACGCTGGGGGGAAAAGCCTGTCAAAAAAGATCCTAAGGCAGGGATATTGTAATGCCCCGGATTCCCTATTATGGTTAATGGCTGGATTAGTAGGCCGGGAGGGCCATAACTGTTTAATTACGCCATTAAATGTGTTTATGCATGTTTATGAGAATTATACTATAATATGATGTTAAATGCGTGCATGTGAGTCCACACTTGTTTACAGGGGTATTATGGTAATTTGGCCCGCTGAGGGTATAATTGAATATTTGTTGTATGTTAATGATATATTGTGAGACCACATTATAATGTGGATTGGTTCGAGTATTTCGACATGAGACGATCTTTAAACATGATTTATCGGTTTGGTCATAACAGGTTTGAGCTCGGGGCTCGGGGTGAGTCCCGGGGTGTTATTTATGGTTATGGCGTTACCGGGGATTTTAGGGTAACGGGAGGTGAATTATTGGTGTTTGATGATATTGGGATTAGCGGGAATTGGGAAGCGTTAATTATAATTAACGGGTTTAGCGGAATGTACCAATTTTGCCCTTGGGGTGGCTTTAGAGGCTTAAGATGACACAAGGGGTATTTTGGTCTTTTTGGAAGGATATATGTGACTTAAGTGACTTAGAAGGCTGTAGAATAAACAGGGTAAGAACAGAGGCTCTGTCTCTCTTCCCGTACACACCACTTCCTCCATTGCTTTCCTTGATGTTTTGAGTTCAAGGTGGGATATCAAGCTAAGGAACCTTAAGGCTGAGTTAGTAGACTTGGTTCTGCTTGTGTGGGAGTTCAAACCAGGTTTTAAGGTAAGTTTTGATCATTGAACTCAAGTTATGCTCTGTTTTCGTTTTAGCTTTTAAGTCATGAGTTTTGATGTGGAAAGTGTGAATCAAAGGGGGTTTTAGTGTTAGTTTGATTGGGGTTTGATGTGAGTAAGCTAAGGGTGTTGTTTGGGGGGTTCAATTATATGTTTGGAAGAGGTTTTAAGATGGTTTGAGGGACTGGTTTGAGAGGGAGAACGCAGGGTTAAAATTTGGTTCGTGTGTGGCCGACTTAGCTGAACTGGGCTGGGCGCCGCGGCGCAGCAGGGGTGCGCCGCGACCCTTGGAGTCTGTCAGGAGGGAGCCCTTTTGTCTGAAGGGCACGCCGCGGCGCATCAGGGGAGGGCCGCGGCCCTTAAGGCCAATTTTGCTAAAATGAGGTTTTTAGCTCGGGGATTCAAACCATAGGCCTCGGGGTTGAACCTAGTACCCGGTTGGGTAGTATTTGAGGTCTCGGGGGCTGGGACTTGGTTTGGGAACCCTCGGTTATCATTTTTATTGATAAATTCTATAATTTGGTTATGACCAGGTGACCGTCAAAGTTTTTAAAGGTTGATCGTTCTCAGGGGTCGTTCATATTATAATTCTCACTCGAACCAGAGGTAAGAAAATAGTGTATGAGTACAGTTGCACCCTGTATAGGTATATGACATGCATGGCTTGATATTGAGGCATGTTGGTTGATTTATGTGGACATGGATTGCATGTTAAAATGCTAGTGAACGCTGATTACCTATTTGGGACACTGACTAGTCAGGGACCGACTCTAAAGTCGATGATCACGCATTGAATGGCTCTATGGCATTAATGCGGGACCGACCCTAAGGTCGAAGAACTTATAAGCACTTGCCTGGTCTACGACCAGTTGACTATAGCCCAGGTATATGACCCCGGTGACCGTTTGTCACGTGGCTAAGGGACGTTGTCCATAGCTTCGACTCTAGAGTCGAGAGGAAGGTTATGTTGGTGACCAATCACCATGCACCTGTCCTGAACAAACTTATGAAAGAATCACCTATCAGTTAAGCTCTGGTGACCCTATCGTCACATGGCTAAAGGGAGCGATGCTCATTATTGTGACTTTTGGCTATTGTCACCTATTTGTTGGACTGATAGTCCTGAATGGTTATTATGATCGTTGTTGATATTATATCATGTTTTGTTATGTTTTCTTGCTGGGCCTTGGCTCATGGGTGCTATGTGGTGCAGGTAAAGGAAAGGAAAAGCTTGGCCAGCCTTGAGTGGAGAGCTTGGGCGATGTGATGTACATACAGGGCCGCTTGACTGCCACGGTCAAGGAGTTCTCAGAGGGACTAGGGATTTACCCTATTTTTGCCGCTTAGGCCGGCGGGGATTGTATATTTAGAATCGTAGCAACTCTTTTGTAATGCGATCTACTTGTAAACATTTTAAAAGGCTCATGAGCAGTTTATTTACTTAATGAAATGTGTCCTTTCCTTTTTACTGGTTTTCACCTTAACCTGATAAAGATACTTAGATCACGTTTTTAACCAAAGGACTCGGGTAGCGGGTCAAATTTCCAGTTCACCGTAACTGTTCTGGGGAACCAGGGCGTTACAGATATTTTTGGGCAACCATGAATGAAGACTCCATGGAGTTCGCGCGAAAATGTGATAAGTGTCAAAGGTTTTCTAAAATCCTGCGAGCAGCTCCCAACGAGTTAAAGCAGATGCAGAGTCCATGACCCTTTGCAGTTTGGGGAATAGATCTAATCGGATCTTTGCCTACAAGAAAAGGTGGTGTAAAGTATGCGATGGTTGCCATCGACTACTTCACCAAATGGGCCGAAGCTGAGCCACTCGCGACCATAACGATGAAGAAAGTGCTTGACTTCGTAGTCAAAAACATCATCTTTCGCTATGGATTACCAAAGAAGATAGTCTCAGATAACGGCACCCAGTTTGACAGTGATCTGTTCACGAACTTCTGCAAGCGTCACGACATTATCAAAAGTTTTTCTTCAGTCGCTCATCCTCAGGCGAACGGGCAAGTCGAAGCAATTAACAAAACGTTGAAGGATACACTAAAGAGAAGACTTGAAGAAGCTAAGGGAGCATGGCTAGAACAGTTGCCTGAAGTCCTCTGGTTGTACAGAACTTCCCACCGAATAGCAATAGGTCATACCCCGTTTTCCTTGGCATACAGGTATGAAGCCATGTTGCTTGTCGAGTTGGATCCACCCTCGACAGTCATTTCTTGCCAACTATTGTATTTATTACAAGTATTTGCTCATTATGTGTGTTGTTTTGCTGTAATATAATTCTAATCGCATTACTACGAGCAGTAACGTTCGGGCAGGTTCTAGTCAAGGCAAGTGACCAAGGACCTAAAGCTCCCCGATCACTTGGGGGGCATACAAGGTACAAGTAAGCAAAGCATATCGTTAAAAGGTATGTAAGCACATGAGCAAAATGAGTGAAAGCATGCTAGGGCACTTAGAGTATTTTTCAAAATTTTGATATTTTGTTAAATCAAACCAAAGTGCTATGCTAAGTTCAGTCATGCAAACAAATAGATGTTATAATAATATGCAAATATATTATAATATCAAAGCGATCCATTTACACCGCAAGCAGTAACTGCTTGGATGTAATTGTTCAAAGTAAAAGTAAAAGCTGCCCACGCAATAAACCAAAAAAATTATATTGTCTTTACATCATGACCCGTAGGTCGTGTAGTAAAAAAGAAAGAAATATAAAAATAAAAGACTAAGCAGCTTGAGGAGCTGGAGGATCCTGGGGAAGATTCTGGTCGACATCACTCGCAGCTTCGTTGTCTGCACCCTCCATCCCGGCGGCCAGCGAGATCTCGGGGGAAGCAGGGACCCTCGATCTTTCTTCTTCAGCCAACTGAGCCGCACAACGAGCAAGCTTAGCTTCCCTCGCATTCTCAGGAAGGTGGTCAAAGTTGGCACCCTGATTATGCTTCCAGAAAATCATAGAAGCACCTCAGGGTGGCATTTTTGTACCTCTCCAAGTTGGTGGCGTTGGTCTTCTCCAAATCCTCAACCTGGCATTCCAAATCTCTGTGTAGAGTCCAAGAACTTTACTTAGCTAAGTTAGATAGTAGTATAATAGTAATAATAGCAATAGTAGTATTATTGTTTTAACTGTGGATTTTTGGTTCAGACCGGGATTTATTTGGACACTCATAGTAGTACTTGTAGATTTTCTAAGTTTAACCTATAGTTTAAGAATATTAATTTTAACCTAAGGTTTGATTAATATGACTGATATTGAGGATAATATTTATTATACTATAAGGTTTAGATAAGAACCAATAGGATAATAGCACATGTTATGTATAGGTTTATTAATGATTAAGTATTTTGAGGATTAAATATATTAAGGTTAAAATTTGAATACTCTAAGGTCAGTCAGCAGCTTTGAAAATGTTAAAGGGCTTAGTCAAGGCTGTTTACTCAATTCAAATTAAGCTAAAAATGTGTAATTTCGTGTTTAAATATTCAGCGTATGCCGATATATCGTAGCTATAGGGGGCGATATATCGCAGTACGAAGATACGGAAAACAAGAAACGATGCACGATTGCCTCGGGCATACTGGCCCAGGTGATATATCGCCTACAGGGGGCGATATATCGCCCCTCTCAGCATAATTTGAAAGTTTTTGAAATCGTTTTCCATTCAAACCTTCAACCTCTTGATAAGTCCAGCACCTTTCTGAACGAGTCTTCAGCCTCTGCTGAACGATAATTCAAATTATTTTCACTTAAAAAGCCATTATTTTTATTCAAGTTAAATGAGATCTTTTCATTCCTAAACTCTATAAATAGGACCTAGTACCCAGCCATTTATTCATCTATTACTCTAAGTTCAGAGGCTGCAAGTTGCTAGGTGAGTGTGAGAGTGTAAACACTTGGGTTGGTAATCATAAGCTTATCAAACACTTGGGAAGTAAGGTTTTATAGCATTTCGGTTCAAGGTTTAGATTGGTCTTACAAGTCTTCAAGGTATTCCCACACTCTAGTTCATTGGTTTTATTTTATTTAAGTTCTCATAGTCTTCTACTCAGCCTTCTAACCTTATTCTTTATTTTGGTTAGGAAATCTAAGAACTTGCACATAAGTTTTTGGTAAGTATATTCTCAATGGTATAGTCCTCCCATTCCTTTCATTTCTTTCCTTCAAAGTACTCACTATGTTACAAATGGTTTTTAGGAGTGTTCCAAAGTCCCAACTCTGTCCTCATATCCTGGTAATTTTGGTAAGGAAAATAGGATAGAATTTATACGTTATATGCTTTTATATGTTATCTTATGATTTTATGTTATGCAATATGTTATGATATGTATGATTGTAGACTTAGGCTTATGACCCATATGACTAACAAGCCCCATATAGATTATGGGCATATGGCTTGCTTAGCTAGCAAGACCCCACTAATCTAATGGGCATATGACTTGTTTAGTCTATGGGACCCCAAGTAATAATGGCCATTATAGTATGTATGTGATATAAGTGTTATGTTATGTTTTTATGTTTTTTATGAAATTTATGTATATGGACTATGTGTTAGATTTTCCTTGCTGGGCATTAGGCTCACTCCTTGTTGTTTATATGTGTAGGAAAATAGTCTTAGTGGCGGGAAAGGTTCTTGGAAGCTTGGAGAATGTGTATTGAGGCGGAATGGATTCAAGAGCTAAGCGTTTCGATTCGAGGATGTAGTTTGTTTCTTATGGTTTTTACATGTATTTTTCTGCATTTTATTATGTAAATCTCTTTTTAATTATGTCATGTTTTGATTTTAAAACAATGGGATCCCATATCCTACTTGATATTTTATGTAAGTTTAACTTTTATTTTTTTACAAGTTTCTTAATAAAGTTATGGTCTTTTCACTTGTAAAGTTTTATTAAGGATTAGTGTTTATGTATAGTTTTTGTTAATGGTCCAAAAGTCTAGAGTAGTTGGGTCATTACACTCTGGTTTCCTGCCTGCTCGCGATCAAGTCTAGCTCGAGCTGTTTAGACGTTTTGAAGTTGAAACGGTTGGACTCCTTGTATTGGTCCCTCTGCTCGCGGGCTTTTTCCAGAGACTTTAGCTTCTCCTCCAACTCCTTAGCCACTTAGGCCTTTTCCTCAGTCACCGTCGCCAGCTGATCAGCATGTCTGGCCTCAACAGCTTTGAGTTCGTCCTCGTGTCGTTGCTCCGAGGTCCTGGCTTGTTCGGTGACAGGACCCAGGCGGATGCGGCCGGCAGTAAGGGTTAGCATGGCCTGCAGTCAGAACAAAAGTTAGACAAACAGTAAACTAACGAAGACCTGTTTTCACAAAAAGAGATGACTTACACTAGTGAACTCATTCAGGGCATGGTTCAGAATTGGGTCAACACCCATCGTCTCCGTGGCAGCCATTGCCTCTCGACAGTGTTCATGCTTCGCGATCTTGGTGACCCTCTCCTTGATCAGCTTGAAGGCATGACCGACCATCTCATTCCCAACTGAGGCAGGGTCAGCCTGCTGAGGTTGGTCAGATGGTGCAGCGGGAGAAGGAGTCGACCTGGCCGCAGCAGATGGAGTTTGCTGCTCGTGGGGAGAAGACGGAGTCGAGGTGGCAGAGGTCCTGTCCTCCGAAGGGCCTGCGTTTCGGGATTTCTTTGCCTGAGGCGCTTTGCTGCTCTCCCCAGTATGTCTCTTACTGGTTTTCGTCTTGCTTGGAGGAGCTGCGACAGCCTCTGGGGTGTTGTAAAGATCGAACACGTTGGTGGAGTCCATGCCTGAAAAACAAGAACAAAGTCAAACAGTAAGATAGCATGAATAGCCAAACACATTACATCAGAAAAAGGAACAAAAAGGATTACAAAGTCCAATACCCGAGCTATTATTACTGGTCGCTACACTACAAACTCTACTAGTCTTACACTCATTCTTTGACACGAAGAAGTCTGGCCCTAAGTGTGGGGCATATTTAAAAGTGCCGTCCCTGTCGAATAGATGATAGGGAATTGGCAAATTGTCTAAAAGCAAAATAACTATACCGTTGTCATCCGACGAATCGTCAGAGAGGTCGGCAGGCTCAGTGGCCTTCTGCTTTCCTTTCCCTAAGGGGCCGAGGGCCTTTCTGCTGGAGGAGTGCCAGCAGGCTCCCTGATCATGACCCCAGTCGGTCTCCTCCGTGGAGGTGACGCTTGAGGTTGCTGCTCGGGTTCCTCTTTGGCGCAAGCACTCCCTACCGAGGGCCCCCTCGTGTCCGATTGAGGGGCCCAGAGGCCAGGCAACCTAAGGTTAGCCTCTATAACTAGATTCTTGACACTTTTTTCAGCATCGGTCATGCTGGCTAAGAGTGCCGATCTCGACTCCATGCCCAGAGTTGGGTTTAGTCGCAGCCACGAGCCTGGAAGACATCAAAAGTTTAAAACATTGTGGAGGAAAACACTAAGTGAAGAAGTCAGCCAGCGATATGAAAGTTTTACCTCCTCGTGCAAAAGCCAGGTTGTCCGCAACCAGGTCAGTCGTAAGGAAGTACTCTTGGTAGTACCTCCCCACGTTTGAGATGTGGGTTGTGTCAGTCAGGAAAGTATGCCCAATTTCCTGATGACAAAGGTGGAAGAACCCCGTGCCTTCATGGTTGGGGTTAGATTTGAGGTCGAATAGGTAGTTGACCTCATGAGGCGATGGCACGGGCCATTTTTTCTGGCTGTATAGGATATAGAGTGCAGCAAGCATTCTATATCCATTCGGGGTTATTTGAAAGGGGGCAACTCAAAATAGTTGGCCACCCCTTGAAAGAATGGGTGAAGAGGCAAGGTGGCCCCTGCCTCAATATGAAACCGTGACTAGGCACTATAGGCGCCTCCAGGCAAATTAGCCCTTTGGTCTGGGATGGGCTTGACCAGGGTCACCCCAGGCAAACCATATTTCCTTAAGTAGTTGGCGATCATTCTGATCGTCACCCTACTTTCAGAGACTACATGCCACTCAATATCCGGCTAAATGGCGTGTCGAGGGCAGGCATGCCTTTGGATGTTTGGATCGGGAGCATTTTCATCTCGACCACTGGTCGAGGGAGCATCAGCCGAAGCAGCAGGCTGATGAGAAGGGTCTGAGTTTTTCCTTTTCTGGGCCTTGGTTTTGGTGCGAGCCATGTTTCGGGTCAAGACCGGGGAAGTGTTTCGATTGATACGAGAAAAGGGAATATCAGGTATCAATGTTGAGGGTTGTTTTTCGTCCTCGAGCAGTTGAGCTAGCAGATCGTCGTCGATGGGTCTTTCTCCTCCCCACGGGTCTTGCATATAAACTGCAAACAGACAAAGGAGGAGATAAGACGCACAGCCTGGGAGCTTATGTTGAAAGTTTGAATAACGTTGCTCGCGTCTACGACTAGCAGCATTCTAACCGAAACACTAAGTTTTATGCGAGCAGTTTGAAAAACGAATCAAAAAGTGAAAGTAAAAAGTTTTTTTTAGAAAAGTTTTTTCAACTCCAAAGGGGCGGGAAAAACCCAGTTTTTCAGCTAGCCTAAAAATCGAATTTTTACTTCGATTTTATGCCCTAAACCCATGATCCTGACTATCAAACTGATTCCTAACTTCTACGGAGCAAAACTACACTACCCTATCAAGCATCAAACGATATATACAAAATCTTCACAAATTTCTACCCAAGAACACAAAAAGTTTCAGAGCACAGAAGCAGCATGCATGACATCTCAAAGGGTTAAACGTCGAAGAAAATTACCTGAATGAAGATTGGAAATTCTGAAAAGGAATAGCTTTGGGCTTGCAGGCGAAAGATCCTTAGCAAAGTGACTGAAAACCTTGAAGTTCTGGGTTCTGAAATATAGTTCTTGAGAGTTCTTGGCAAAGAGATGGCGTGTAAAGAGTTAAAAGAATAATGTGAGGATTATTTATAGAAGCTGAGGTGTGCCGAAAAAGGGTAATCATGAGTTTCCTTTTTCAAGGTATGGGGGAGTGTAACAGCCATCAGAAAGGTTTCTTGAAACTGAAAAGGCATGATGGACGTGATTAGGTCATAGTTTTCAAGAACGCGCGAGAGGCTCTGACAGATTTCGTAGGGCATACGAAAAGTTAGTTTCCTAAGTTTACTTATTGCTAGTCACAATAAATAAACTTGGGGGGCAAATGTTTATCCATAAATCAGCTGCTGATGACGTGGCAATGATTTTCGACACGTGGTGGACACGTAGCAGAGATACGGCTCGCCTATCGACCAACATTATTTCCACATGAAAAGATCAAGTTTTATATACGACTAGCCTGATCGTATACTCCGTTCATTTATGTAAAGATTTGTACAGTTGTGATGATATCTGAGAATATCTCTTCATTATGACCTGCAGATCCATTTATTAAGGATATATGTTATTTCCTAATTCATGTAACTCTTCCTGAGCCTATAAATACACAAGAAATAGCTCAAGGAAGGGGATCGATCTTTTTCTTTCGGAATATACTACTATTATCCATCGTTTGTATTATTTTCTTCTTCTAAGGTCTGTGAAACTCAGGAACCCTAGTTCTTTGATCACGCCTTTGAAGCTCAATATTAATAATAGTATCAAGTGGACGTAGGTCATTACCAATCACTGGGGTCGAACCACTATAATCTCTGTGTTCTTTATTTTTCTATTAGATTATTTTCTCAAGCTCTATACTACTTTCCAGTCGTTTTCTAGACTCCGTGTCGTTGACCAAAATCAGAGTCAACAAACATAAACATAAACATAAACTATACATCACAATTCTAACCCATGTACATGGTAAACATTGGGGTTTGCTAACTAAGCAACTATAAGCCTTAAAATACAATGAGGTTTGCTAGCTAAGCAACTATAAGCCCCAAGAACATAAAAGTGTTGGGGTTTGCTATTTAAGCAACTATAAGCCCCAAAACATATATATATATCATAACATATAAAAACATATTATAACATAATCATATAAGCATATAATAACTATCCTATTTTCCTTACCAAATACCGGGATGTGAGAACAAGGACGGGATTTTGGAACACTCCTAAAAACCATTAATGAGAAGGTGAGTATTTCTAAAAGAAGGAGATGAAAAATGAATCTAAACCACCGAGAAGAAGAGCTTACCGAAATGAAACCTCAAGTTCAAAGAACTTAATTGCCTAACCATGAAGGGAAAACAATGAGTTAGGATTTGAGTAGAGAAAACTATAAGAAACTAATGAAACATACAGAAATGAACTAGGGATAGGAATACCTTTAAATACACTAGAACCGAACTACACCTTTATATAAAAACACACTATTAACCTTACTTCCCAAGTGTTTAATAAGCTTAAGATGATAAAGCTTATAACCCCAACCCAAGTATTTAACACTCTAAAGTAAACCTAGCTGCTTGAAGGTTCTGAACTCAACTTGAAGAATGAAAGAAATGGTTCGGTACTAGGTCCTATTTATAGAGTTCAAGAATGAAAATATATTCTTTTAGCTTGAATAAAATAATGATTATTTAATTGAAAAACATTTGAATAATTGTTCAGCAGAGGCTTGAGACTCGGTCAAAAAGATTCTGGGCTTATTAAGAGGTTATGGAATAAAAAGAGCTCGGTTTCAAAATTATTCAAAAACCTTGCCCTAGAGCTGATATATCGCCCATGGTAGGCGATATATCGCCTGGGCTTATATTTCTGAGGCTCGTCGAAGTGTTCGTGCGAAGTTACATGTTTTTCGTATTCCCCGAGTGGCGATATATCGCCCCTTAGAGCTGCGATATATCGGCATACGCTAAAATATTATACACGTAATTGCACTTTTTCAGCCTAATTTCAATTGAGTAAACAACTTTGACTGAGTCCTATAACGATTTCAAAGCTGCTGGCAAACTCTGGGGTTTTCAAATATTACTCTTAATAAACTATTTCTCAAAAATACTTAATTTCTCAATAAACATGCACATGACAAGTGTCATGATCTTATTGGTTCTATCTAAACCTTATTGTATAATAAATATCATCTTCATAATCAGCTATATTAATCAAACCTTATGTTATAATTAATATTCTTAAACTATATGTTAAACTTATAAAATCTATAAGTATTGCTACGAGTGTTCAACTAAGTCCCGACTTGAACCAAAATCCACAGTAATAAATATACTAAAACTATTACTAACTATTACTACTACTACTATCTAACTAGCTAAGTAAAGTTCTTGGACTCTACAATTCGAGAGTCCAAACGAAAATTACATGCATAAATGGTAGTCTAATGATAAATTATAGGAGTATGTATATGCATTCTTAGAGCTAATGTTTGTATGTTTAGCACCAATAAATTAGAATTTGACTAGCTCCAGTTAGTTAAATAAACTCTTATACTGCAACTATGCATGTGACCTATAATCACATCAGCAAACCGTTCAAAAAATGAATAGAATGCAACTGAAGGTGCAAATTTTCAATGGTTTCTATATTTTCAATGCCATGCAAAAAAATTCAAAGGGCAAAACTCTACAAAGATTATAATTCAAGGGGAAAAATATTATTTGTCCTATTCGAAAAAAATCATAACTCCAATAGTGATAAAAAGTGTGTCAAATTTGGCACGTATTAAAAGTTGTGCCAAATTTGGCACAAGATATAACAATGGTCAAATTTGACATACTATAAATTCTTTATTGTTTATTTACTACACTGCCACCAATTATTATAATTTATTAATTGACAATTAATGACCATCCATATAACATGTTTTATTTTTTTTCAATGATTAATTACTTGGAGTATATAATTTGGACAATAAAAAATGATAAAAAATTGATTTTTATATATTCTCAATAAATATTAAATATATTGTTGATTTTTTGTATTAATTTGCATATTGTCTATCGAAGTACAATTACAAAATGTTGAGTCAAATATAATATTAACTCATATTTTATACTAAATTTAGTAAAAAATTTATATATTACATTGAGGATGGTTTAAGGGAGGACATTTAAACCCAGAATCTCGCCCAAAGCACCCCAAAGCCGGGTTTGGATCGACTTTGGTCGGTATAGGTCAGGTGTAGAATGTATTTCTTTTGGACTCGCAACACCCAAATCTGTATTTAAAAATATAACATTTTTCCTTCCTGAATTATTACTACTATCATATCATACCACCGAAATTTTTCCGTTGTTAAAAATTCACTTTATATTTTAGTAATGGGAAATTCGGGCACAATCATATTGGTGCAAAAATTCTATTTATTATTATTTTTTAAATATATATTTTATTTAATGGTTATTTTTTAATTAAAAAAAACCCTAACTTATCTGTATCTCTCTTTGTCCCCCTCTCTCTAGCTCCAATCTCGAACTCGAAGTCGTACGAGGCACCACCACTCGAAGCTGCGTTTCCCCACGCTCCCACCACAGTCCTCAGCCGCACCACCACGGCACGGCCACGGCACACTTCTCCTTTTTCCCTCTCTGGTGATTTCAGTCCGGCAGTAAGTTTGTATAATATGATTTTTTTTTTCTTTTCTACTCTGTTTTGTTGGATCAATGAAGTTAGTAGTTAGTAATAAGTTAAATATGAAAGGGTTTATTTTTCTTTGTTGGATCAAGTAATACAGTGGCTGATTTGTGATGGTTTATTTGAATATTTTTTGTATTTTGCAGAATAAAATACATGTTTTGTTGGTGAGGATCTTTGGAAATCTAGGGCCCAGAGGTATGTATTTTCTGTTTTCATATAAATATTAATCATTGTGATTGTTCCTTAAATACTATATTAGTATATTGTCGTGATCATAAATTACATTGTTTATTGTTTGATTATTTTTCTTGCATTTATGCTTTGCTTTGCTGTTGGTGATGCTTGATGTTGGTATTGAGATTAAAATATCTCAGTAATTTAAATCAGGTATATTGCCAATTTAATTTTGTTATATATTAAAGTAGTGGATTGGATATATGTTTTATTTTGTGCTGCTTCTGACTGCTGCATTGGAAATATGCTTGATTAGTTGATTGTGTGCTGCTGACTGCTCATTGTTATAGTGAATTTTAGGCTTGTGTGCTGCTCTATAGTGGATTTTAGGATTGTGTGTTGCTCTGCTGTAGAGGATATTAGGTTTGTGTGTTGCCTTGTTGATTAGTATTGTGTGATTGCGAAATAGGCATATTCTCAAAATCTCAAGTCATATTTTGGCCCAAAATTTATGTTTTAGGTGATGGAAACGGAGGAAAATGTTGTTGATGCTGTAGGAGTTAACCCACCACCACCCATTGAACTTCATTAACAGGATAGTAGCGTTCCTACTGATAAGGGTGAACTAGGAAAGGGTATAAAGAGAGATAAACCACCCATTCCTAAGAAAAGGATCTTCTGTGTGGGAACACTTTACTAAGTCAGAAGGGTGTATTGCAACCAGATTTCTATATGTTAGTGGACCCCACATTTGGTGCATGACACTAGAAATGGATTAAATATTATTTGTCATTATCCTAGATTCGGTGCTAATTCGAGACTAGATAAATAAACCAAACTCCCAAAATAATCCAATTTATATGAGATTATATATCTCAATCAAAAGGGTGAGATTATTTATCCAACCCTCAAAAGTGATGGTTCCACTTTCTAGATTCTCGCATGCTAAACAACCCCTAAGGAGTTAGGAAGTGGATATGCAAGACATAAATGCTGACACGTTAGAAAATTTAAAGATAAATTCTTGTTATATGTATCTATATGTTATTTCCTTCCATGCCCTAATGATGAGAGTGATTGTGCGAGGCTTATTTATTTTATTGCTCTTGCTATATAGGTCATACAATTGAGGAAATGAACTAAGACTAACAAAAATCTCCTAAAAGGTTTATAGTCGATTTTTTTTTGGGGGAAATATATGATTACATTGTTAACCTTTTCACAAATTTATTTTAGTACCAACTAGACATTTTGATGTCACTTTGGTATTTTCTTCCGTTTTATAACAATTATATGGGTTTTATATATAGATATGAAAATTTAAACGATATATTCTGATTTAAAAGGTCTAATGGCAAGTAATGATTTATAAACGAATTTTATTAAAAAAATGATTGGGTTACTCTCAAATTCCTTTAGGTAGTTACAAAAAATTAAATGAAACTTCATTTTGATTTGGGAAAATACTTTTTTTGCTCCTGTGTTTTACGCGATCAACTGTTTGAACCCTATGTTTTGTTAACTTACATTTTAGATCCTGTGTTTTGCAAAACAGATCAAAATGGTGCTCAGACCTGATTTTAGTCAAAATAATTTCAAATATAATATAAGATATTGGATCCTCGACGATGCGATGGGTTCAGAAAAGCAAATGTGATTGAGAATTAGAGAATGAAATATTATATTGAAATTATTTTGACTAAAATTAGGTCTGGTACTATTTTGATCTATTATTCAAATCAAAACACAGGGTTCGAAATGCAATTTAGCAAAACATAGGGCCCAAATACGTATTTGGCCAAAATACAGGGGCCAAAATAGTATTTTTTTTAAAAAATTATTTATTTATTATTATTTTAACATGTTCAAGTTGTCCCTTTTCGAACCCTAAAATAGTTGGGTTGAGTAATCAAGTTGCTTCCTTTCCAACCCAGCCATCCCAATTGTGACTCAATTGCTGACCAATCCCACCTCGATTCTTCTTTGGTTATCAACCTCACCCTCTTAACCCCGAAAGTTCCCTCGATTTTTCCCCATTTTTTGATTGCATCAATTGTAATTGTAATATTGCATTAATGCTGAAGACCCATAACCAGAGACTTTATTCCAACTCAATTTTTTTCCAATTCAAGTATGAGAAACCTACACATTATATATTTATATCTATATGTATATCTATGTCATACGTGCTTAATGAGTAAGAACAAATAAAGGGAGGTTTATTTTTTTTGTTTGAGAACCAGGTACTGTTGATAAGACCAAAAATGTCCACATTTGTGTGCTCTTACCTTGTTTGTGGTGTATGGATTGCATCTTGAACTACTTTTTTACTTTTTACTTGTGTACTGCTCATATTTAAATGCTAATTAACTTGTTTTGTAATCTTAATTTTTGCGTGCATGTTACTAATTTTAAAGTTTTAATCATGAATCATAATTTTTGCTCATGATGCAGCTAGCCAAACAAAGAAGGGTTATTTCTACAAGTTCCTGAATGGTTGAAACTGATGGCTCCGGTTCGTTCCATTGGACTTGTTGACCCTGGATGGGAGCATGGCATTGCTCAAGATGAGAAAAAGAAGAAGGTTAAGTGCAATTACTGTGGAAAAATAGTTAGTGGTGGAATATACAGATTAAAGCAACATTTAGCTCGAGTTTCTGGAGAAGTGACCTATTGTAATAAGGCTCCGGAGGAAGTGTACTTGAGAATGAAGGAGAATTTGGAAGGATGCCGTTCTAATAAGAAACCGAGACTTACCAGAGATAATGGGCAAACATATTTGAATTTCCACTCCAATGATGATGAAGAACTGGGGGTGCAAGTTGAGTATAGAAGCAAAGGAAAACAATTGATGATTAATAGGAATTTAGCTAGTAACTGTACTCCTCTTCGGTCATTAGGATATGTTGATCCTGGCTGGGAACATTGTGTTGCTCAAGATGAGAGGAAGAAAAAGGTTAAATGCAATTACTGCGAGAAAATAGTTAGTGGAGGTATCAATCGATTTAAGCAACATTTAGCAAGAATTCCCGGTGAAGTAGCACCTTGTAAACATGCTCCAGATGAAGTGTATGTTAAAATGAAAGACAACATGAAATGGCATCGTACTGGGCGAAAACAAAGACGAGCTGATGTTAAGGAAATTTCATCATTTTATGCAGAATCAGATTCTGATGATGAAGAGGACGAGTCAGAGGAAGTTGATTTGCATCAAAGAAGCAAAGAAAAAATGATTGACAGTGATGGAAAAGTTGGCAAAGATCGGAGAAAATCTATTAAGGACATGTCTCTAACTAGTAGTTCTGAACCTTTATTAAAAAGATCAAGACTTGATTCTGTTTTTATGAATACCTTTATGGATCAGACACCAGAATGTTATAGGCAAGTAAAAGTCAAAACAGTGTCCAATAAAAAACCACGAAAGGAAGTTATCTCTGCAATTTGCAGGTTCTTCTACCATGCAGGCGTTCCCTTACAAGCATCAGATTCTGTTTACTTCTATAAGATGTTGGAATTGGTTGGTCAACATGGACAGGGTTTAGTAGGGCCTCCTAGCCAACTGACATCAGGTCGATTTCTGCAGGAGGAAGTTGCAAACCTTAAAAACTACCTAATTGAGTACAGGGCTTCTTGGGCAATCACTGGTTGCTCTATATTGGCAGATAGTTGGAGAGATTCACAGGGTAGGACATTGATTAACTTTTTGTCTTCAGGACCAAATGGTGTTTATTTTGTTTCTTCAATAGATGCCACTGAAGTAATGGAAGATTCTTTTAGTTTGTTTAAGCTGCTTGATAAAGTGGTGGAAGAGATTGGTGAGGAAAATGTAGTGCAGGTAATTTTCTTTTGTTCTCTACTAACTTGATAGGCACACGCGCACACAAATAGTGAAGAACAAAGAATAGAAGATTGAGAAAAAAAACTATATATTCACAAGAGCCAATATTGTTCTAGAGATACAAGTTCCAAGAACACAAAAGTAACCCCATAAGTCCTGTGGGCTTGGGACCTCCCAATTAATTTCTCAATCTCTAGACAACCCCTCTAATCCTAGCCCCTTCTCTATTTTGCTCTGTTGGTATATTGAACATTTAGCACCAAAGTTTTGCACATCCATTTGCATCCCATGCCAAAAAAGTCACGGTAGAGGCGTTGATATGTCATAAAGATTGCTGAATGTCCCTTTACTTTTTTGGCACGATATTTTTGTAAGAGTTGGGTTTTCATAGGTGATGTTGTTGCAATTACTAACCTTATAGTAATTTGTCTTGGTGCACACTATACTTTGGGAATTTTCCCTTGCCCTTGCCTTGTACTTGCCTTTTGATTGGTCTTTAAGTAGGGATTTTGTCGATCTTTGTTTGTATTTTGTCTCCTTGGAGCATGCCATGAGACTAATAGGATGAGTACCACATTCCCATCTCTTCTCGATAAAGCATCATCAACCTTGTTCTCTAGACCTGACTTGTACTCTATCGAAATTGTAACCCAATAACTTGGAGATCCAATTTTGGTGCTCATCAACTATAAGTCTAGGGATGGAAACGGGGCGGGGAGTGCTCCTACCGTCCCCATGTATTCCCCATTGGGGGCGAAGCGGGGAATCCTTGTTGGAAGGGGGATCCCCACGAGGACCCATTTATTTAAAAAAATAACAATAAATATAAAATTAAAAATAAAAAAAATAGATTACATAAAAATTAAAATATTACAATGTTAAAAGTTTTAAATACTAAATATTGTCCAAAATAAAATTAAAAATCTTTACTAATATACTACAAAAACACATAAAAAAACATATAAAAAACTAAATAGGGCCATGTTGGGGTGGGGAGTGTCATCCTTGTCCCACCTTGTTTAACATTTGGGGATCGAAAATTATGTCCGTTCTCACCTTGTTCCTTGGTTAGGTGGGGAATCCCCTTCTTGTTAGGGGCGTGATTCTCCTTCTCCAGCGGGAAATTTGCCATCCCTATATAAGTCTTTGTTCCAACAAGTATTTAAGGCTTTTTTGATCAGTGTGGATGACAAACTTGTTCTCAAGAGGTAAGGTCATCATATTTGGATTGCTAAAACAATGGCCATCAACTCTCACTCTTAAACTAATTCAGGTTGTTTCTGAGGCGTGAGTACTTGGTTGTAGTAGGCAGTGGGTTGCTGATTTTGCATTAAGACAACTCCTATACCAAAATTGTAGGCATTCGTTTCTATGATGAATTGTAGGTGGCAATTAGGGAGAGTTAAAATTGAAACAGATGTCATTGTTATTATGAGGGTATTGATTGCCTTATTTGCCTCCGCCTTCCATCGAAATTGATCTTTTTTGAGCTAATCAGTAAGTGGGGCTGCTGTGTGTCCAATAATTTTTGACGAAATTTCACTAATAACCTGTTAGTCCCAAAAATCCTCTTAGGCTTTTTAAAGTAGTAAGGATAGGCCAATCAAGCATGGCGCTTGTATCTTTGTAGGATCAGCAGATACTTTATTTGCTGAAACAAAGTGGCCTAAATACTCGAGTTGTTGTTTATGACTAAGGATTGTTATGTCGAGGTTTCAAAAACACTATGTAAGTGTGCCAAATGATCCTCCATGATTTTGCTAGAGTAGTATGTCATTGAAGAATACTAACACAAACTTGCATGGATAGTCTTTGGAAACTTCATTCACGAGGGCTTGAAAGGTGGCTAGAGCATTCATTTAGCCAAAAGGCATTACAGGAAATTTGTAGTGGCCTTCGTGAGTTTGAAAGGTTGTCTTTGGCACATCTTTAGGCGTCACATGAATTTGATGATGACCGAATTTCAGATCGAGTTTTGAAAAATGCGAGCGCCATGTAGTTCATCCAAAAGTTTATCAATCACCAGTATGGGAAATTTGTCAGGCACAATAACTCTAGTCAAATCTCTATGGTCAACTCAAAGTCTCCAACTTCCATCTTTCTTTTTTACCAAAATGGAGCTTGATAATGGACTATGGCTTGGTTGAAAGATATCGACGCCTAACATGTCTCACAAGCCTTTCTATTTCATCTTTTTGCAGTTGCGGGTACTGATATGGTTTGACATTCACAGGTTCTGTGTCTTCTCTATGTAGTAGAGTGATTCGTAGGTCGTGGTAGTAAGCTTGTATGCTCATTGAAAATTGTAGGGAATTAACTAAGTGAATCTTGGATTGCTAGTGGAGCTTCCTCTTGTGATGTATTTTTGTTATGTGCCACCGTCAAAGCTCCCAATTCCAACAATAGTCCTTGGCTTTCGTGATTGACTACTTGCATCATGGCTTTCAATGAGACTAGTTTTACAAAGCCCTGGTTCTCCCTGTTATGTTATTGTAGTGGTGCCAATTTGAAATTTCACAGTGAGTGCTGGCCAATTAACAATCATGATGCCCATTTTGTGTAGCCATTGCATTCTCAAAATGACCTCTTTGCTGCCTAATTCCAGGGGTAAGAAGTCCTCTACTATATCAATTTCTAGAAGTGTAAGCATAACTCCTTTGCCAATGTCGATTGTGTTGCCAACACTCCCCTTTTGACGATGATTTTGTATTCAATTGTGGCTGAGATAGGAATTCCCAAACGCTGGACAACATCATTGGAGATGAAGTTGTGCATTGCTCCACAATCGATCAACACGGTTACGCAACTCAATCATTGAGTTCATAGAGAGCTTCACTTCTCCTTCAACATGCTCTAGGTTTTGAAAGATGGTGATTTCTATTTGAGTATCATCAACAATGAGGACACAGATCTAGCTATTTTTGCACACATGACCTCTAAATCACTTATTATTGCATCAAAAACACTGATCAATGTTTTTGTGTCGTTGATACTTTGAGTCTATGTAGCGATGGTATCTTGGTAGCTGTTGAGTTAGTGGAATTTCGACTGGGTTGGTAGCTTTGCTGTTGAATGTTGTGTGAATGTTTGTTGTGGAGGACGATGTTGAAGCTAGGAGATAGGTCGATGGTAATGTTGTATTTTGGTTTGGTAATGTTGTATGAAATTTAGGGCTGGATTAAGTGACTCGACCCATAACTTCTTGTACCCGAATTTGAATACACCCAAATTAGAAAATCTAGATGCGACCCATGTGTATTGCAAAACCCTATTTTTATCTTTGACTAATTGTTCTGCTTCCATCATCTCCAACAAATTCTTGGGTTTCATGATACATACTTCTTCCCTGATTGATGGTTTCAGTCCCTTCAAAAATGTGCTCTCTAGAACAACTTCAGCTAAGCTCTTTGATGGGGTTGCCAAGATTTCAAATCTTTCTTGATAATCTTGCACTGTGGTGTCCTGACGAATGGCCAAAAACTTCTCACGAAGGCTTCCTCCACAAAATTTGGTGAGAAAAAGTTGTTTCAATGCTTCCCAAGATCAAAATTCAGTCTATCTTTAACATATTGATACCAAGCAAGGGCTTTCCCCTCCATACTCAATGATATTGCTTCCAATTTTTCACCTCGGTCATCAGATGTATTGTGAATTATCGGTTTGCTCTAAATACCCAACCATTTGGATAAGTTCCATTGAAGATGGGTAGTTCCAATCTCAAATATGGTTTGGTTTCGATCAAGGTGTTTGGTATCCCACTTGTCATTGGCACTGTCTCCTTTGGGAGCAATTGTTTGTGTTTCTTAGCGGCACTTCTTGAAGTTGAAATTGTTCCTTAATAGTTAATAAACTCCAATTGTTTAAACACTTTTCTCATGGTTTCCTCGAGGTGAATTTGTTGATGAACTTCTCTTCCATCTCTGGAATTCGATTTATTTCAGATCGAACTGAATTGGTTTCCTTTTGCCATTCTTCTTGGACCATCTCCATCTTTTCTTCAAGAGCTTCCACTTTCTTTTGTACCATATAGTTGTCCCTGCCTGGCCTGGATTTTGATACCAATTGATAGGCACAGACGCACGCAAACATTGAAAAAAAAGAGAGAATAGAAGATTGAGAAAAAGACTGCATATTCACAAGAGCCAATACTGTTCTAGTAAAAAAAAAAGGTTATTTTAAGAACGCAAAAGTAATCCCACAGACTTCGAGGGCTTAAAATCTTCCAATTAGTTTCCAGTCTCTAGACAACTGCTCTAATCCCAGCCCTTTCTCTACACAGGATAGTAACATAACAGATTGCCTAATTGTAAAAGGTAAAGAGAATGACTTAAAGGCTGGTCTTAAAGGCTGGCTGTCCATGTCATGCCATGTCATTTTTGTGCCTACCATAACCCATTTTATATGAGTGCAGTTATTTATCCCGCTTGAAAATTTTGCACAATCTAGGTGGAGGCTTTCAAGTGTGCCACGTGAAAGGGCTTTCTTTATTGTTTTTTTTTTAAAATATTAGATAAACTAAACTTTCTATTCTTCTTCTCAGAGTATTAGACAACTTTCTTTTTCTTTTCCTCATGCATTTTGAGTTGATGTTCATGCTGCCTAAGCAGTTTTTCTCATAGGCTAAGCAATTTCTAATCCATGGATCATTTCTTACGTGAGAGAGAAAAACAAATGGATTTAAGGAAATTCAATCTCTGAAGTGAGAAAAAAACAAATGGGTTTAGGAAATCACCATTTTCCTCTGGGTTTGTTACCCAAAAGGAAGATGAGGAAATGATGGGTAGTGGTAGATTTCAATTTTTTTCTGGATAGATTTTGATTTTAAGTGGAGAAAACCAAATACTCTGTTCTCCATTTCCACAGATTTGTATCTCTCTTTGTATTGTTATCTCTTTCCCTTCCATCATTATATATATGAACCCAATCTATACAAATCAATTCAACTCCGAGCTGACTCGTTCTTTGACTCAAGCAACTCTTCAACTTAGAACCCAATATATATATATTTATATATATATATATATATCTATATATCACTTCAACTTAAAACTCCAAGAGCTACGTGAGAATAAAGTGATGTTATGTCTGTTAAAAAGTGTCCCATGTGGAGATTATCCTTTTGTTTAGTTTCTATCTAGTTGTATGAATTTAAAGACTCAAGAATGACTTGCGACAAAAAAAAGAACTCAAGAATGACTCTGCCCATTTCCATTATCTTCTAATGTCTCTTTGGGAGGTGTGGTTACCTCACTCTTTCAGATTTTATTTATAACTCCCTTTGTTTGCAATACTCAATGATCCATATATAGCAACACTCATTTATTGTTTTTGAATTATTTAGAAAAATAAACAAGGTTGACACAGTTTTGGTATTTTTGAAGATTTAGGATAATAAAAAAAAATCAAAATACATAAATAATGATCACAACTTGAGAAAAAAAATTCAGAAACAACTTAAACGATAACATACTTGAATTGAAAAAAATATCACACCATCATCTTGCATGGTAAACCCATTTTGCAGTGAGCGTCTTCTTTTTAGTCTTCTAAAAACTGTGAGTGATCTTTTTTCCTTTTTCTTTAATATTAATGGAGTGAATGATTTCTTGATTGTAGAGAGATTGAAAAGTGAAAAGTAAATGTATTGTACAGCTGATTATCTTTTGTATTATTAAATAAACAATTAAAACAAGCCAAGTGTGTTGTCACATGGCTCGGGCTAAATTTCTATCGTGATATTTAGCTTTTTTTTTTTAAACTTCAACCTTTTGCATCCTAACATGTGACCCTTTGTTTTTCTTGCAGGTTATAACTCGAAATACCCCTGCCTATAAAACTGCTGGAAAGATGCTTGAAGAGAAGAGAAATAACTTATTCTGGACCCCTTGTGCAACTGATTGTATTGACCAGATGCTTGAAGATTTTCTCAAGATAAGATGTGTAGGGGAGTGCATGGAAAAAGGACAACAGATTACGAAGTTCATTTACAGCCAGATTTGGTTGATAAATCTCATGAAGAATGAATTCACTCAGGGGAAGGAACTGTTAAGGCCGGCTGGTACCCGCTGTGCTTCTAGTTTTGTTACCTTGCAGAGTTTGTTGGACCATAGGATAGGGCTCAAAAGAATGTTTCAATCAAGCAAATGGGTTTCATCCGGGTATTCCAAAGCAAGTGATGGAAAAGAGGTAGAAAAAATTGTACTAAATACTACATTTTGGAAGAAGGTACATTTTGTTGTTAAATCAGTGGACCCAATAATGCAAGTGCTTCAAAAGGTTGAAAGTGGTGACAACTTCTCTATGCCATCTATATATTATGAAATGTACAGGGCAAAGCTTGCTATTAAATCCTTTCATGGTGATGATGGGAGCAAGTATGGACCTTTCTTGGATGTTGTAGAGAATCACGGGAATTCATTGTTCTACCACCGTCTTTATATGGCTGCTTATTTCTTAAATCCAGCATATCGATATCAACCTGATTTTGTGGCGGTAGGAGAAACAATGACTTCTGCGGATTCTTGATTCTATGGTTTTTTTTTTCAAATATTAACTTTATTCTTTCGAAGTGCAGCATACCGAGGTTGTTCGTGGACTGAATGATTGCATAACTCGGCTGGAGCCAGACAATGCTAAAAGGGTCGCTGCGTCCATGCAGGTAGTTTTCTGAACTGAACTTTTAACGATCTTGTGTTCTTAAGAAGCTTTCTCATTATTTTCTATGTATCAGCTTTCTGACTATAACTCTGCAAAAGCTGATTTTGGAACTGAATTAGCCATTAGTACAAGAACAGATCTTGATCCAGGTAATAGCATAATGTTACTGTATACTAGTTTGAAAATACAGCCTTTCTGGTAGAAAGGCATGCATATGTTATTCCTATACTGATCAGAGTTTCTATTTGCCCAACTTATCAGCCGCATGGTGGCAACAACATGGGATAAGTTGTGTAGAGCTGCAACGGATAGCTGTACGTATTTTAAGTCAGACCTGCTCATCTTTCGGGTGTGAGCATAATTGGAGTGTATTTGATCAAATATACAGACAGAGACACAATCGTCTAGCTCAGGAAAGATTGAATGATCTTATTTATGTTCACTACAACCTTCGACTAAGAGAACGCCACCAAAGAAAAAGGTCCAGTAGCTCAACCTCACTCGACATCGTATTGTTAGAACATTTGCTGGATGATTGGATTGGTGAAGAAGATAAGAAACTGGTGCTAAAAGACGAGGTAATCAAGTTTTAACTTTTAATTTTTTAAATACTATATAAACTATTTTCTGCAATGATGCATCATCAAGGTGGTTTAGATTCTTGACTTTACTTGAAATGACAAAAAAATGTCTAACAAGGTTTAGCCCCCATATGAAAATTTTTATATTTGACCCAAAAAAAATAGGTAGTCAAGTTGCACACAAGTAAAAATATGCGGACAAGAATGTCATGCATTAGGAATGTGGCATTTAGAAATGGTTATATGGAAGAGTAACTGAGATTTGTTGTCTGTCTCTTTTAAAGGAAATCCTCTGTAATGAAATGGAATTGGCTAATGTCTACGAGGATGAGACGATCGATTATGAAGATGGAACTGTAGAGAAGGGATGTGTTGAACTAGTCACTTTGTCGGGTGTTAATCCTTCTAATGTTGATGCTGTTTCAGACGACGATGATGAGAATGAAGACGAAGATGATGATGGTGAAGTAAATTACTTTGATGATGACCTGAGTGAATAGCCAGAATCAAAATGTAAATGTTAACCAGAATGTGATCTGATGATGCATTCATGCTTTGACCATCAAAAGTTTATGGTGTTTAATGGGTTTAATCAATCAACCTTGCAAATAGTTCACCAGAGTTTGTAAAACACTAAAAGAGTTTCCAAAAGTAATGTGGAAATAGAACTAAAGGAACAAATAGAAAGTGAGGAATTTAGAGAGATGATAGAGAAATTAGATACGGGATTTAGAAAGAGGCCAGAAAAATAGAGAGAAGTCGATAATTTGTTTACAATTGATACTATGACTGCATCTAATATTCATATTGTATGTAATAGTACTAGTGAAATTTCACGTTCATAGTCAAATTTTTTAATATACCAACATTAAGATTCCTCTCATTAATAAATAGAGAGAAGTCGATAATTTGTTTACAATTGATACTATGACTGCATCTAATATTCATATTGTATGTAATAGTACTAGTGAAATTTCACGTTCATAGTCAAATTTTTTAATATACCAACATTAAGATTCCTCTCATTAATATTAATATGTCCATACTATATTTTGGACAAAAACACCAATCTCATTAAAAAGTAGGCCTAAAAATATTAGATTCAATATCACACATTTCTATTTCTCTCTCCCTTCTCCATCACTCACGGCCACCACAACCTCGCCCACAGTGGCAGAGTACCACCTTCCCACATTGTCGTCGACATTACTACCATTCTCTCCATTGGCGCCGCTATCTTTTATCACCATTGAAGCATTCCATTGAATCTTTATCTTTATTTTTTAATGTTTTAATGATTCAAAATGTAATTATCAAAATTGTATGTTCTACATACAAATTTTAAGATTTTACATGATCTAATCTTGTAGATCTCGAAAAAATATTAATATTTTTTTAAAGAAAAATTACTTGAAACAAACATTTGAGTAAAAAATATGAACCTTCAAATTTTTTGTCAAATTTCAGTCCAGAGCATCGAAATTCTATTGAAAAGTCATTGTTTTGGCAAAAAAAAGTCATTGTTTTGGCAAAAAATTAAGTTTTCATGATTACATTGCAAAAACTTTGAATCACCGTTGATTTTGTATCAAAAAAACATTTATTTTGCATCAAAAAAATATCGTTTTAGCTAAAAATCAAGTTTTCATGATTGCTTCGCAAAAGTATCGAAACACCACCAATTTTGCATAAAAAAAACATCGATTTTGCATCGAAAATGCATCGTTTTGGCAAAAAAAAAAAATCAAAATTTCATGATTACATCGCAAGAGCATTGAAATACCATCGAGCGATGCTTTTTCGATGCAAAATCGATGGTGTTTCGATGCTTTTGCGATGCAATCATGAAACTTGATTTTTGGCTAAAACAATGCTTTTTCAATACAAAATCGATGGTGATTCGATGCTTTTGCGATGCAATCATGAAAATTTAATTTTTGGCGAAAACGATGCTTTTTCGATGCAAAATCGATGGTGTTTCGATACTTTTGCGATGCAATCATGAAAACTTATTTTTTTTAGCCAAAACGATGCTTTTTCGTTGCAATTTTGATGTTCTGCACTAAAATTTGACAAAAACTTTGGAGATTCATATATTTTCACTCAAATATCCGTTTCAGATGTTTTTTTTTTTTAATTTTGGTATTTTTGCAAGATCTACAAGATTAGAATGAGAGAGAGAGAGTATGTGAGAGAATGATAGATGTTAGAGAGAGAGAGAGAGAGTGTGTTTGAATACTATGAGTATTTTTGTCCAAAAAATTGAAATGGTCATATATTTATATTTGGCATAGTGACTTATGTTGGCATTTTAAAAATTTTTACTATATTATAGAGCATATACCTTAAAATTTCCCTAGTACTATCATAGAAATTTGTTCAAATCGAAAAATTATATTTACCTAGCTAAGTTTCTTAAATCTTTGCTACCTACATAGGCTGTAGTGGACGGTGGGAAACAATTTTTTTTTTTTAATTAAGCTAGCTATAGAATTATAATTTATTACTTTAAATTAAAGACGCAATTCATGTATAATATATATCACGTTATATGACCCTATTTTATACTTTGGCGTACTTTCAATTTCTATTAATAAAATGACATCTTTAGTTAATGAATTTTTGTATTGCCTATTTTGTTCTTCATTAAAATAAAACCTAATAAAACATAAAAGCCCTTGACATATTTCCACAACTTTGTATTGGCGGTCACCCTTGACAATGTCACTCAAGGATTACAAACATCTATTTCGAGAGTAAGTTTATACATGTTTATGTTCTAAATGAAATTTGGGATTGTTTTTTAGATTAAAAGTAGAAAATGATTGTTTTAGTAAATTAAAAGTATTAGAAATGTATTAGGTTTATTTATAGAATTTTTTGGAGCTTAAAGCTTGAAAATTTGGAAAAGAAAAAAAAATAATGGTGGGTTCGACTATTTTTTGAGAGAAATTCGATTTTTCAGACACTCTAATTTTTTGACAAGGTGTCTAAATTTTAGACTAGTCATCTTATATTTTTTTACTACCCGTCTAATTTGCAGACCAGTTGTCATAAATTTTTGACTATCAGTCTGAATTTAGACCATTAGTTGTCATGTTTTTTTGACGACATGTTGAATTTTTAGACAAACAATCTAAATTACAGACAAGATGTCGAATTTCTAAATTTTCATTTATTATATAATATTTTTTATTTAATTAATACCAATAACTTATATTTTTTGTGTTATTTTTTTTTTATATTTCATCAAAAGATATTGGAATATTATATGATGAATTATGGAGAATACTAATTTTGCACATGAATCATCGTCAAAGGAAGCAAAGAGAACGTTTCTAATATTGAAGGGAAAAAAACAAAGAAGTGTTCCAATTGTTAATGTTATGGACACAATAAAGCAACACACAACAAATGATGGTTATTTATTTGAAAAAAGTGTAACTAAGAGCATCTCCACCGCATGTGGAGTCTGGAGTTGCTTGACTTATATTAGTCAATCCTCAGTCATAGGTGTCGTTGCCCAATGCGTTGCCAAGCATTGGAGGAGATGGCACTGTCCACCAAAGTTGCTTGCCAATCCTTAGGCAACGTTGTTTGTTTTATTTTAAAGAAAAAAAATACAAATTTACTGTTACTTAAAATTTAAAAAATAAATTAAAAGTATAAAGATTAATCATCATTTTCACGGATGGCTAATTTTTTTTTTTGTGAAAAAATTAATTTATTATTTTTCCTTCTATAAATACTCATTAAGTTAATTCATTTTTTACATCTTCTAATGTATTCTTCTAAAAAAATTTCAATATCATAAAATTGTATTTTCTTAAATGGATTCCAAAATTCTCCATTTACAAACCCCAAAAAATCCAAATTTTTAATAATTTTAAATATTTCAAAATTCATCAAATTCTCCACATACCAGCCTTAAAATTCAAATTTTCAATATTCTCAAGTTACTCAACATTTATCAAGTTCTTCATGTACCAACCTCCAAAATTCAAATTTTCAATATTCTCAAGTTAACTAAAATTTTCAAAATTATCCTATGTCCTCCTTTCCTTACCTAAATTTTGGCTCTTTTGAAACACCTCAACATGCTCCATTCTACACACTAGGATATGAGGGTTTATTTGATTTTAATTATAATGAAGGCCCTGCCGACACCCCAATATTTGAAGTATCGAATAGACTTATTTCTTTTTTCCCAGCAATGCTTAAAAGAAATGCTGAAATTTGTGACAAAAACATTTATCACAATCTTCAGGCAGACTTAGTCGTGCACATATGGTCTAAATTTGGAAATCATTTTGATTAGATTTTTTTTAATTATGTTAGATTGATTAATTATTATGTAATTTTATGAGCTACCTTTAAATTTGGTGTAACTTAAATATTATGCAATATTTATATTAATATATAATTTAAAAAAATTTAGTGTGAGAATATTTATTATTAAAAAATAATATATGAAAATTTATATGTGGGCCATGGTGGGCAATTTTTGGAGTTGCCTACCATTGGACCACTTTTTTAAGAAAAGTTGCCAAAATTGATGTGAATAAGAGAGGGAAAAAAAATTACGGTGAGATTTGTACTTTTTGCAACCAATGGTGTTGCTGGCATTGGAGATGCTCTAAGATCAATTTAAAATTATAGCGTGTTGATCTAATACCATGCTTAGCATCCATTAAATCAATAGATCCCGTTTTTAGAACCTTAATAAGTTTGAAAAAAAGTGTAACTAAGATCAATTTAAAATTAGAGAAATAAATGACCTTTTTTTTAGGATGATAAGTAATAATTTTTTTTTTTAAGTTTAGGAAAATAACTTCTTTTCTTTCAATTTTTTAATTTTATTATATTTTTGTATGTCCAATTTACATTTTTCTATCATTTAAAAAAAAATTTATTTAGAAGCATAGAACTTTAATATCGTGGTACATGTATATTAGTTTTGTTCAATTATATTTTATTTTAAAGTTATGTTGAATTTTTTTCGTTTTTTATAAGTTGTTGGTATATCATTTTCTAACTAATGTTATATGTTTTTTGTGGCATGGTATTTCATTTTTTTTGTAGATGATATTTAGTTTCTATCTTGTTATATATAATGATTATAAATTTTTTTGTTAGCATGATATATGCATTTTAGTGGTGGTATATAATTTTGTTAACACGATACATATTTTTTGAGTAATAGTTTTAATTGCTGTTTCTATATTATTTGTCAACTTAGTATATATATATTTTTTGGGATATTTTTTTTGGATGATATTTAGTTTCTATCTTGTTCATTTAATGGTAGTAGACAATTTTGTTAGCATGTTATATACATTTTTTGAGTAATAATTTTTTTTTTCATTTTTTAACTGTTGGTATATTATTTTCCAACTCAATATATATGTTTTTTGTGGTATGATATATCATTTTTATATGATATTTAGTTTCTATTTTGTTAGATATAATGATGTCATAAAAATTTGTTAGTATAATAAATTTATTTTATTGGTGAAATATAGTTTTGTTAGCATGGTATATACATTTTTTGAGTGATAATATACCAATTTTATTATAATATTTTTATGATATATAAAATATTATGGTAGATATGATGTATATGTTTAATAACATTATATATCTATTTGTATTGTGGTATATAAAATACTATGGTAGAAATGATATATATGTTTAATAGCATGATATATCTATTTGTTGTACTACAATATACCATATTAATATACAATATTAGTAAACTTATATACAATAAACTTAAAAAAATAAAAACAAAATCAATTGATATGAAATAACAATAACGAAGTTTGATATACTATAATATAAAAAATACATATACCGTGTTAACAATACTTAAAAAAAAATATATAGTTTTTTTTTATATATAATATTAACCATACAACTTTGATATAACATACCACACAAAATATATACACTAATTGGAAAATAATATACCAACAACCCATAAAAAAAGCAACATAACTTTAACATAAAAACTAATTGAACAAAATTAATATACATATACAAAAATATTAAAATATTTAGAATGGAATAGTATCAATGTAATTTGCTATATAAAAAGAGCATATTTGTTAATGTATAGTATTAAGAAGGTCGTTGGGCTATTTTCCTACAAAATTGAAAACATTGACATGTATTTACTTGCACACATCATTAAGGATCATTTTGCTCCAAATTCTTTTAAAATTATAACATGTTGATCGAATACCATGATTAACAACTATTAGATCAATGGATCATCTTTTTAGCACCTTAATAAGTTTGAAAAAAAGGTGCAACTGAGATCAATTTAAAATTATAAAATGTTGATTAGCATCCTTTAGACAAATGGATCACCTTTCTAGTACCTTAATAAGTTTGAGAAAAGTGTAACTAAGATTCATTGATCATCATAGTAGTTTGATAAGGATTAACTAAGATTAACGTTGGAAAATGTTAATTAGGATCCAATTATTAGGATATTAAACAAAATTATCAAAACATTACATATTAAAACAAGTCTAAAATAAATAAATAATTAATCATTTTTTTTTGCATGTGGCTATGCTATTTTTATAACATCAACAATTAGAACACTTTCTTTGCTTTTTTTTTTCCTGCTTTAACATTAGAAACCATTCTCTTTGCTTCCTTTGATGATGATTCCTGGGCAAAGTCAAATTTCACATAATCATTATGTAAAATCATTAAGACTATTACACCAATTTGAGTAATACTACTTTAAGTTTTGTGTTTTAATCAATCTTCAATGTGAATCTAGATTTTTCATAAAATTATATATTTGTACATTCTTTGAGACAAATATTATTTTGTGTAAGACCATTGCTTTATTGATTTTGTTTTTAGTTAATATTTGTCTTAGCTAAAGGACTAGCAAATTCTAAGTATAGAATTTGATAGTGCAATTTTGGACCATATATTTTTAATTTCCTTAGGCCTAGATATTGTTAGTTTTGAGTGTTTTTATGATTGTAACTTTGTTGTCGGTATTTTGTGATTTTTAGGCTATAGAGAATTTTTAAGAGTTAAAATATACATTTATTATTAGGGAAAATACCATTTTGGCATCTGTATTTTTTTTCGAATACACAATTGGCCCATGTGTTTTGTTAAATGACAATTTGGACCTTGTGTTTTACAAAATGGATCAAAATAGTACCTTAGATCGGATTTCAGTCAAAATATTTTTAATTATAAGATCAATTCTTGAGTCGTTGGTGATGCAATGGGTTCTAAGAAGCGGAGAAGGTAGTCGAGGAGCTGAGAATAAAATATTATATTTGAAAATATTTTGACCAAAATCGGGTATAGGGTACCATTTTGATCCATTTTGTAAAACACATGGTCTGAATTCATTTAATAAAACATAAGGGTCGATCGCATATTTGGAAAAAACACAGGGGCTAAACTAGTATTTTCCCTCATTATTATTAAAATAGAACGAGTTTCAATTAATATTTCCATGAATTTATTTGAAAATAATTAATTTTAATTTGTTTTGTTTTGTGTTATAGGTGAATGTGTTATTTTTGTAGAAAATAAATAAAATGGAAAAAATGTATAAGAGAAGCCCTAGTCAATTTGAAAAAAGCCCAAGCCTAGGTGAAGCCACATGTGCACCACTTATCAAGATAAGAGCTCTTCTTTTCAACATATGGGTCCCACATAATTCACTCTCTTTGTGAGTATGTGAAGCTCATAGCCCAATGAATGAGCAGGTGGTCTGCACACACGCTCCTAAAGAAATTACCACTAGCATTGGTCAAACTATGTGGTCCCCACAAAATTCACTATCTTCAAGCATGTGTGAGTTACACATGTTAGAATAGTTTAAATACATATATGAAATTAGTTATGCACAAAGACGTGCAAAAACCAGAATGATTTCACTAAAGTCAACATGAGCGAGTTGACTTTTGTTGTAGGCACTTAAAAATTATCTTTTTGGGTCCAAAGTGTTTCTTTGGAGTATATAGGAATACCCAAAAAGTTTGGAGGCATTTTGAGAAGTTTTGCATTGATGTACGGGGTCAAAAGTCAGTGGAAGGAGCGCTGCATTGTCTGCTAAAAGGCGATGCATTACCTGTAGCGTCTCAGAATTTTACTTAGCTAGATAGTAGTAGTAGTAGCTTGTAGTATTTTAGTTTTCGTGATTATTGGTTCAAGACGAGATTTATTCGGAAACTCGTAGAAATAGTTATGGATTTTATAAGTTTAACCTATAGATTAGAAATATTAATTTTAACATAAGGTTTGATTAATATAGCTGGTCCTAGAAATTATATTTATTATAACCTAAGGTTTAGGTAGAGTAATTAAGAACGTGACACTTGTCACATGCATGTTCATTAAGGATTTAAGGATTTTAGATGAATAAATTTATAAAGGATAGATCTAGAAGGTCTAGAACCTTCCAGCAGCTGTTAGGATCACGTTTTATTCAGTCAAAGCTGTTTTAACAAACTTCAAGTGTGCTGAAAGTGTGCAAAAACGTGTTTAAAATATCAGCGTATGCCGATATATCGCAGCTATAGGGGCCGATATATCGCCTATGGGTGATATGAAAAATATGTTGACTTCGCACAAACGAAATCATGGAGGCTCGGGATATAGGGGTAGGCGATATATTGCCTATAGGGGGCGATATATCGGCTCCCTTTGGCATGTTTGAAATTCCGTGGACTCTGAGCCTAAAACAACCCTCAACAAGTTGGACTTGCTCTTGAACGTTTTTGACCGAGTTCTGGGCATCTGTTGAACAGAAAATCCAAATTTATTCAATTATTATTCATTTATTTATTCTTTTTAAAAGGGGTTAGTTTCACTCCTTGAACTCTATAAATAGGACCTGCACTCAGCCATTTCATTCATTATTCAAGCATTCTTCAGAGCCTCCAACCTGCTAAGTTTATTCTAGAGAGAAAACACTAGGTTTTTGGGATTAAAAGCTTTCCAATCTAAGCTTTTTTAAACACTTGGGAAGTAAGATAGAATGACATTTTGGTATTGAGGTATAGATCGAAGTCCTAGTCTATCCAAGGTATTCTTATCCTCATGTTTAGTTCATTATAGTTCTTTTTATTCTTTCATTTTTCTTCGAAAATCCAAACTTTTTATAATGGCTTTTGGTTAGGTGTTTGAGTATTTTGAAACTTAAGGTTTTCGGTAAGTTACTATCTTGGTGGGTTAGATCTTCTCCTCATCTTTATTTCTTTAGAAAACTTATGGATCTTACTGCTTGGTTTTAGGAGTTTTCCATCTCGCACTTGTGTCCAATATCCCTGTTTTTGGCAAGGAAAATAGGTTAGATTTTATGTGTTATGATTATGTTTATATGCTATGTGTATGTATGTATGTATGTATGTATGTATGTATGTATGTATGTATGTATGTATGTATGTATATGTATATGTTTTATGTTGTAGTCACTTGAGAAATATAATTGCTTAGTTAGAAAATAAGCAAAACCCAAGATTTTTTATCATTATCGTAGATTATAGTTATGATTTAACCTACCTCGAATAGTAGCAAGAGGACCTAGATGATTTCTATCACATACTACGGTAATGAGTTAATGACCATTAATATTGTAGTCCTATGTTTTTATGATTTACATTTTTACGTCATATGTTTTATAATTTATGTTTTTAGTTTTATGATTTATGATATGTTTTAATAGATTTTTCCTTGTTGGTCATTAGGCTCATTCCTTTTTATTTAGATGATGCAGGAAAATAAGCTTGGAAGGCGGGACAGATTCATGGTAGCTTTGGCATGTGTATTGGGAGAGGATGGAATGAATGGACTGCTAGAAAAGATCAAGGATGAAGTTTATATTTTGAGTCTTTTTAATTTATGTATTTATTTTTTTGCATTTAGTATTTGAACAATTAATTAAAGGTTTTGTTTTCCTTATGTTTTTATGTAATAACAATGAGATCCCATATTTTGAATTTTTATAATAAAGTTCTATGATTATATGCATGTATTCCAAAAATAGTAGCTATGTCTTAGTAGTTTTAATGGTCCGAGGTCTTAGAGTTAGTCACGGCATTATAATTGGTATCAGAGACCACAGTTCATATGCATGAAGTTCTCCTTGATACACACGCAAAAGCTCTGGATCTAACCGTCAATGTAAGTGTTTATGTTATGATTAGTATGTTTATGTTAATAGCTAATGTTTTAGTCATTATGGAATGAAGCTTTGACTTATCATGATATTCGAGCCATTAAGGCATTGAAAAGGGTTAGAGAGCCAAGGGATACAATAGGAGTGCTAGAAAGAATTACTCAGAGATTGATCATATTTCACAAGGAGATAGTTCACCGAGGTAGTTTTGAGGCTCATAGTAATGAAGATTATGAGGAAATAAATGATGATATGTTAGATGAAGGGTCAGATGTAGAAGATCCTGATTTTTAGAGATTTACCCTAGTTATTAGTAGTATAGTTTCTTTCTTTCTTTATTTTTTTTTTTAATTTATGATTGTAATAAGTGAAAATATTTTTCCAAATGAATAAGGTTGTTATTTTTGAATGACATGTATGAGTTTGATTTTTTTTTTTTACAATCATAATAAATTTAGAATAAGTTCAATAAATAATGACTGAGTTCGGTGAGGGTAGATACAAATCAATGGATCGGGTTCTGTATTGAGAGTTTAGGAGGCCATAGTAGTGGGAACGATTTTATTGATCCCAACCCTCTCTCAATATGGTTAACTTTGGAACAACGACGAGTTTCAAGCCTGAGAATTAAGTCATATAGGGTGATTAGAAACAGACTTAGAAAATAATAAAGGTGGCTTAATGTTCTAAGTATAGAAACATACCCTAATTTATAAAGAAGGCTTACATAATTTTTCATAAGAAATCATAACTGATAGGTCTGAGTTATGTTTGCTTAGACTAAGTTTTGCCTTGGAACCTATTAGGGTAAGTTCTAACGTGTTTTCTCAATTGTTAGAACTTTGCTGAAGATGTCGCTACGAAGGTTTGCATGCACGAACGACAATGTTCCCAGCACCTCCAATGAGACTAACGAAGCCCCTCTAGTTCGAAGAAGGGGAACATGTGCTACTACTGCTGCTGCCAATAGAAATGCACCACCTCTGGTGGACAACATCGCTGAAATTATCCGGCTATGTCAACAAGTAAAAGAACTGCTGTAACAATAATGACAACAGTTGTAGCCTCAGCCCCAGCCTCAGCTGCAACCTTAGCCAGCGGTTCATGCACCCTAGCAAGTAGGATATCCATATGGGGGATGGCCGATGGAAAACTATGTGCCTTATCCAGCTCAGTACATAGAGCCAATCTACGAGCGTTTCCGTAAGCAGCACGCTCCAAACTTTGAAGGGACAACCGACCCCTTTGAGGCGGAAGAATGGCTCAGGAATGTAGAGCCTATTCTAGCACACATGAACCTTGACAATGTAGATCGCAAATCCTGCGTTTCCTCTCTACTAAAAAAGGATGCCAGAATCTGGTGGGATTTGGTACAACAGACTCATGATGTCACCACCATGACTTGGGCTAGATTTGTGGAGCTGTTTCACAAAAAGTATTACAACTTGGCTGTTATCGCTACAAGGGTAGAAGAGTTTGCCAGTCTGAAGCAAGGCAATTTGACAGTAGTCGAGTACGCTCAACAATTTGATCGTCTAGCCAAGTTTGTACCAGAGTTGGTCCCAATCGATTTCTTAAGGGTAACCAAGTTCACCATGGGACTCAGACCCAAGATTGAGTTGGGAGTCAAGCTTGCAAATCCTAGAACCACTTCTTATGCCGATGTCCTAGAAATGACCATAGAGGTGGAAAGGCTCAAAGAAAATGTTAGTAAGGAGGAGGCAAGCAAGTCTGAACCCAAGTAGAAAAATCAGACTCAAAATGGTAGAAACAACAACAACCACCATCACAAAAATAATGGGAAGAAAAGAAAGCATCCTGATAATAAGCAAGTCGATGGTGACAAAAGAGCACAGACTAATAACGGTAATAATAGGTCGGGTTATGTGGAATACCCTCAGTGCTCCAAATGCCAAAAAAGACATCCTGGGGAGTGTCGTGCAAACACAAAGGGTTGTTTCAATTGTGGCCATGAAGGTCATCAGAAAAAGGAGTGTCCGCAACTCAAAACAGAAGAAAAGAAGGACAACAAGATGCTTCCAGCTAGAGTCTTTGCTTTGACCCAGGGAGAAGCCAAAGCTAGTAACAAGGTGGTCACATGTCAGCTTCCTATCCTCAATAATATATGTTCAGTATTGTTTGATTCAGGAGCAACACACTCGTATATCTCATTAGGAATGATAGAGAAATTAGACAAACCTTGTGAAAGATTTAGAACTAGGTTTGTTACGGAACTGCCTTCGGACGAAGTAGTTCTATCATCACGAATAGTACAAGGAGTACCGATCAAAGTTGAGGGCACAGAACTAGAAGGAGACCTGATAGAGCTAGAGATCAAGGACTTTGTCGTAATACTAGGCATGGACTGGCTAGCAAGACATGGCGCAACCATCGACTGTAGATGCAAGCAAGTGACGTTCGAAACTCCTGACGGTCAGAAACTATGTTTTATGGGAAAGGTTTCAGGACTACAGACACTGCTTATCTCATCTCTCAAAGCTCAGAGGATGATAGAGAAAGGATGTCAAGAATTCTTAGCAAGCATCACGGATGTGGCACAGGAAACACCATTAAAGGTTGAAGACGTCCGCATTATAAAGGAATTCCCAAAGATATTTTCTGACGACTTACCAGGGTTACCGCTTACTCAGGAAATTGACTTCACAATTGAACTAGTACCAGGTACCGAGCCTATCTCAAAGGCACCATACTGGATGGCACCTACCGAACTCAAGGAGTTGAAAACGCAGTTGCAAGAGCTCTTAGACTTGGGTTTCATCAGACCGAGCCATTCACCACGGGGTGCGCCGGTTCTATTTATGAAGAAGAAGGATGGAAGTATGCAGATGTGTATCGATTACCGCAAGCTGAACAAGGTGACGATTAAGAACAAGTACCTGCTACCCCAGATCGACGACTTATTTGATCAACTCCGAGGAGCGACTGTATTTTCAAAGATTGATCTACGGTTCGGTTATCACCAGCTCAAGGTAAGGGAAGAGGATATACCAAAGACAACTTTTAGGACTCGATATGGACATTACGAGTTTCTAGTTATGTCTTTTGGTCTTACCAACGCTCCAGCTGCATTTATGGAATTAATGAATCAAGTCTTCAAGGATTACTTGGAAAAATTCGTCATAGTGTTCATTGACGATATTTTAGTGTACTCTAAGAACAAAGTCGAGCACGAGGAACATTCAATATTGACCATGCTGCGACTAAAGGAGCATCAAATTTATGCCAAGTTCAAGAAATGAAAATTTGGCTATCACAAGTAGTGTTCCTTGGCCATATAGTATCCAAGGATGGAGTCACAGTAGACACAACTGAGGTAGAGGGTGTGAAGGATTGGCCAAGACTTAAGAATGCGTCAGAAGTTAGAAGTTTTCTCAGGTTAGCAGGCTATTATCAGAGATTTGTAGAAGGCTTTTCTAAGATAGCCACTCCCCTAACCAACCTAACCCAGAAACAACAAAAGTTCAACTAGACAGATAAATGTCAAGAGAGCTTCCAGTTGCTTAAAGATAAACTATGCTTAGCACCAGTACTTTGTGTACCGACACCCAATGATAAGTTTGTAGTATAATGTGATGCGTCAAAGCAAGGTTTGGGTTTTGTGCTGATGTAAAATGAAAAAGTGATAGCCTACACCTCAAGGAAGCTGAAGGAATACTAGCAATGCTATCCAACACACAATATTGAGTTGGCAACGGTGGTCTTCGCTTTGAAAATCTGGCACTACTATCTTTATGGAGAACAGTGTGAGATTTATACGGACCACAAGAGCTTGAAATATTTCTTCACATAGAAAGAGCTCAACATGAGGTAGCGTAGGTGGTTAGAACTAGCAAAGGATTATGACTGGGAAATACTATACCACCCAGGAAAAACAAATGTAGTTGCAGATGCGTTAAGCTGAAAGGGTTACGGAAATCTGGCAGCATTATCCGGAATAGAAAAGCCGCTTCTGCAAGAGCTGATTAATGTCGAAATAGAACTAGTCAACGGTCAACTGACTAACTTGTCCAACAAGTCGAGTTTACTAGATGATATACCGATCGGGCAAGGGCATGATGACACGTTAGTATCACATATGGATGCAGTCAAAGAAGGCAAGACCACAGATTTTTCTTTATTAGGACAGGGGTTCTTGAGATATAAGGGCCAGGTATGTATGCCGAATGACCATGGAATTAAGATGAAGATTTTAGAAGAGGCACATACTACCCCATACTCAGTTCACTCGGGGTCGACCAAGATAACTCGCGACCTTAAAACACTATATTGGTGGCCGGGAATGAATAAAGACGTAGCAGAGTATGTGTTCAAATGCCTTATATGCCACCAAGTGAAGGTGGAACATCAGCAACCCGCTGGCTTATTGCAACCGCTTAGTATTCTGGAATGGAAGTGGGAAGACATAGCCATGGACTTCATGACAGGATTACCATGAACAAATAAGCAACATGACTTGACTTGGGTTGTGGTAGATAGACTCACCAAGTCAGCTCACTTCCTGCCTATCAAGACTACGTACACTGCAGACCAGTACGTAGACATTTATGTTCGAGAAATTGTACGACTGCATGAAATCCCTAAGACCATAGTATCCGATAGAGGATCGATGTTTACATCAAGATTTTGGAGAAGCATGCAGCAAGCCATGGGTACCAAGCTAAGTCTCAGTACATCATTTCATCCTCAGACCGACGGATAGTCCAAGCGTACCATACAAATTTTAGAAGATATGTTGCGCGCTTGTGTACTAGACTTTGGAGGATCGTGGAGTAAGTATTTGCCACTTATAGAGTTATTCTACAATAATAGCTACCAGGAAATGATCGGTATGGCACCCTATGAGTTACTTTATGGAAAGAAGTTTCGATCGCCGTTATATTGGGACGAGGTAGGAGAAAGACAACTTCTTGGACCCGAAGCTGTTAGAGAGGCTCAAAACGTAGTGGAGCTGATTAAAAAGCGTATGCTCACTGTTCAAAGTTGACAAAAGAGTTATGCGGATGCCAAGCAGCTCGATGTGGAATTCAAATTCGGAGATCAAGTCTTTTTAAGAATATCTCCTATGAAAGGAGTGAAGCAGTTTGGGAAGAAATGCAAACTTAGTCCCCAATTTATAGGTCCTTTTGAGATATTGGACAAGGTGGGACCAGTAGCATATATATTAGCCCTACTGCCAGCTCTAGCAGATAGCCACAATGTGTTTCACATCTCGATGCTACGTAGATATGTGTCAGACCCATCCCATGTTCTCAAGTACGATATGTTAGCACTACAGAAAGACCTGAGTTACGAGGAATGACCAGTCAGTATCCTAGAGAAGGGGATAAAAGAATTATGGTCCAAGAGTATTCCGATAGTTAAGGTCTTATGGAGTAATAGTACAAAACGGGAGGCAACGTGGAAATTTGAGGAAGACATTCGAGCACGGTATCCGAAATTGTTTGGTAAGTAAATTTCGGGGACAAAATTCTTTTAAGTAGGGGAGAATTGTACCGTCTTAGAATTTTACTTAGCTAGATAGTAGTAGTAGTAGCTTGTAGTATTTTAGTTTTTGTGATTATTGGTTCAAGCCGGGATTTAGTCAGAAACTCGTAGAAATAGTTATGGATTTTATAAGTTCAACCTATAGTTTAGAAATATTAATTTTAACATAAGGTTTGATTAATATAGCTAGTCCTAGAAATGATATTTATTATAACCTAAGGTTTAGATAGAATAATTAAGATCACGACACTTGTCACATGCATGTTTGTTAAGGATTTAAGGATTTTAGATGAATAAATTAATAAATGATAGATCTACAAGGTCTAGAACCTTCCAGGAGCTATTAGGATCACGTTTTATTCAGTCAAAGCTGTTTTAACAAGCTTCAAGTGTGCTGAAAGTGTGCAAAAATGTGTTAAAAATATCTGCGTATGCCGACATATTGCAGCTATAGGGGCCGATATATTGCTTATGGGTGATATGGAAAACACGTCGACTTTGCACGAATGAAACCACAGAGGCTCGGGATATAGGGGTAGGCGATATATCACCTATAGGGGGTGATATATCAGCTCCCTTTGGCATGTTTGAAATTCTATGGAATCCGAGCCTAAAACAGCCCTCAACAACTTGGACTTGCTCATGGATGTTTTTGACCGAGTTCTGGGCATCTGTTGAACATAAAATCCAAATTTATTCAATTATTATTCATTTATTTATTCTTTTTATAAGGGGTTAGTTTCACTCCTTGAACTCTATAAATAGGACCTTCACTCGGCCATTTCATTCATCATTCAAGCATTCTTCAGAGCCTCCAAGCTGCTAAGTTTATTCTAGAGAGAAAACACTAGGGTTTTGGCATTAAAAGATTTTCAATCTAAGCTTATTTAAACACTTGGGAAGTAAGATAGAGTGACATTTCGGTATTGGGGTGTAGATCGAAGTCCTAGTCTATCCAAGGTATTCATATCCTCAGGTTTAGTTCATTATAGTTTTTTTTATTCTTTAATTTTTCTTCAAAAATCTTAACTTGTTATAATGTCTTCTCCCCATCTTTATTTCTTTAGAAAACTTATGGATCTTACTGCTTGGTTTTAGGAGTTTTCCATCTCGCACTTGTGTCCAATATCCCTGTTTTTGGCAAGGAAAATAGGTTAGATTTTATGTGTTATGATTATGTTTATATGCTATGTGTATGTATGTATGTATGTATGTATGTATGTATGTATGTATGTATGTATGTATGTATGTATGTATGTATATGTTTTATGTTGTAGTCATTTGGGAAATATAGTTGCTTAGATAACAAATAAGCAAATCCAAAGATTTTTTTTATCATTATCGTAGGTTATAGTTTTGATTTAACCTACCTCGAATAGTAGCAAAAGGACCTAGATGGTTTATCATATACTATATTGTGTTTAAACCTACCTCGAATAGTAGCAAGAGGACCTAGATGATTTCTATCACGTACACATACTGCGGTAATGAGTTAATGACCATTAATATTGTAGTCCTATGTTTTTATGATTTGCATTTTTACGTCATATATTTTATAAATTATGTTTTTAGTTTTATGATTTATGATTTGTTTTAGTAGATTTTTCCTTGTTGGGCATTAGGCTCATTCCTTTTCATTTAGATGATACATGAAAATAAGCTTGGAAGGCGGGACATATTCATGACAACTTTGGCATGTGTATTGGGAGAGGACGGAATGAATGGACTGCTGGAAAAGATCGAGGATGAAGTTTATATTTTGAGTCTTTTTAATATATGTATTTATTTTTTTGCATTTAGTATTTGAACAATTAATTAAAGGTTTTGTTTTCCTTATGTTTTTATTTAATAACAATGGGATCCTGTATTTTGGATTTTTATAATAAAGTTCTATGATTATATGCATGTATTCCAAAAATAGTAGCTATGTCTTAGTAGTTTTAATGGTCGGAGGTCTTAGAGTTAGTTGGGGCATTACATTACCTGTCTTATGATAGCCCTGCCAGATGACGCATTGCCTTCATGCAGGTGACGCATTGCCTTCATGCAGGTGACGCATTGCGTGGGCCATCCATATGGACTCGTACAGCTACATGTTTTTGGCTCCAAAACTTATTTTAAAATTCTCTAATCTCATTTGTTAACACTAATGATAGTTCCTACACTATGTTAAGGGTTCATTTGAGATTTTGGTGAATTGATCACTCTTCACTCTCTCTCTCTCTCTCTCTCTCTCTCTGTAATACCACCTCTCTCTAACTCACAAAGATTACTAGTTTTCTCCAAGCTCTTCATCGAGAAAGATTGACTTGTTTGAAGACCAAAACTTGTTAATCTCAAACTCATTCCACCATTGTAGTAACTTCAAGCAATCTCTTATGGGAGACTAGGAATAGAATTTTTTGGACAGCAATTCTATTGTGTCAAGCCTTCTTGTTCATCTCCATTGATTTATTACATAAAATTATAAATTTATAATTTTATATAACTAGGGTTTCTCTCTTCAAAGGTCATTTCTTCCTCTTGATTTAAGTTGTGTTATACTTCCATTGTTTATGTGATTATATAGTGTTTAATTCTTTTGAATTACAATATTATTTTTGTGATCATAAGCTATACTCCCAACCAAAAAAAAAATCTATTCCCGAACCCTAGATTTCTATATTAAAAGAGTGTCTATACCTAGAGTTCTAGTCTTGAAGAACCCTAAAAACCATGGAGGAAAGTTCCTCAATCTCAGCCCTTAAGTTCATGTCCCAACATCTAGTGAGGCTAGATCGATTTGATGACTCTTACTTTGCTCATTGGCAAGATAAGATCAAGTTTCTTCTCATAACTTTAAATGTCTACTACATAGTGGACAATGATTTGAAGGCTTTAGGTGCACCAAAGGACAATGATTCTCAAGAAGTGATCAAGGAGAGGAAGAATCACAAAGAAGATGAACTAATATGTTGTGGCCACATCCTCAACGCTTTTTAAAATTGCCTCTATGATCTCTACACCAACACAACACCGACAAAGGAAATTTGGGAAGCACTTGAGAAGAAATACGAAGCCGAAGAAGAAGGTACCAATAAATTCCTTATAACTCAATATATGAAATTTAAATTTTTTGATAAAAAACCCCTACTCCTTGAAGTGCATGAATTACAAGTGATTGTGAATAAGTTGTCTACTTTAAAGATAACCTTGTTGGAGTCCTTTATACTAGGTGATATAATAGCCTCGCTCTGGACATCTCACCAGCTAACTCTCTCGATATCTGAGTGGAACTAAACAATATCCTTGAGCCCCTCCGGCTCAATGCATCCGCCACTATGTTAGCTTTCCCTGGGTGGTAAGGAATATCATAGTCATAGTCCTTTACCAACTCCAGCCAACGCCTATGTCTCATATTCAGGTCTTTCTGGGTAAATAAGTACTTCAAACTCTTGTGATTGGTGTATATCTCGCACTTCTCCCCATACAGATAATGTCGCCACACCTTCAATGCGAATACCACTGCTGCCAATTCCAAATCATGGGTAGGATACCGCTGCTAATACTCCTTCAACTGTCGTGACACATAAGCTATAACCTTCCCATTCTGCATCAACACACAGCCCAAACCCAACCTCGACGCGTCGCAATAAACCACAAACTTTCATTCCTTTGAAGGAAGACTCATCACTGGTGCAGTAATAAGTCGCCGCTTCAATTCTTGAAAACTATTCTCACACTTTTCTGACCAGACAAACTTCAAATTCTTCTGTGTCAATTCTGTCATCAGTGCAAAAATCTTCGAGAACCCTTCCATGAACCTTCTGTAGTAACCTACTCCAAACCTCTGAGGGGTTCCTTGGCCTCGGCCAATCTCTAACTGTCTCCACCATAGATGGATCCACCTTAATCCCATCTTCACCAACAATATGTCCAAGGAATGTCACTTCTGGTAGCCAGAACTCACACTTCTTAAACTTGGCGTACAATAGATTCTCTCTTAATCTCTGCAAAACTTGTCGAAGATGTAGCTCGTGCTCTGCCACTGAACTGGAGTACACTAAGATGTCATCGATGAAGACAATCACAAGCTGATCCAGAAAATCCTTGAATACCCGGTTCATTAAATCCATGAAGGCTGCTGGGGCATTGGTCAAACCAAACGACATGACCAAAAACTCATAGTGCCCATACCTCGTTCGGAAGGCCATCTTCGGTATATCCTCGTCCTTGATCCTCAGCTGGTGATAACTAGATCGAAGATCAATCTTCGAGAATATCATCTTTCCCTACAGCTGATCAATCAAGTCATCGATCCTTGGTAGAGGTTACTTATTCTTGATGGTCAACTTGTTGAATTCTCTGTAATCTATACTCACCCTTAGAGTCCCGTCCTTCTTCTTCTTCACAAACAGAACCGGAGTACCCCATGGCGAAAAACTAGCCTTGATGAACCCCAAATCTAGAAGCTCCTACAACTGTATCTTCAATTCTTTCAATTTTTCCGGTGCCATTCTATATGGTGCCATGGACACTAGCTCTGTCCCTGGCGCTAACTCAACGGTGACCTGAATCTCCCTGTGCGGCGGCAGCCCTGGTATATCCTCAAGGAACACATCCAAGAACTCACGAAATAATTTGGTCTCCTCTGGCCCTGCTGGAAACACTCTTGTAGTATCCACCTCACTAGCCAGGAAACCTATACACCCTCCCTATAATAAGTCCCTGGCTCTCAACATTGACATCATGGGTACGCGGGGTCCATATACCGCACCTACGAAAACAAAAGGATCCTCTCCCTCTGGCTCAAAGGTCACCATCTTCTTCCTACAATCAATAGTAGCTCTGTATCTAACCAGCCAATCCATGCCCAAAGTCATATCAAAGTCCTCCATACCCAACTCAATCAAGTCTAATGACAACTCCCTCCCGTCAACCATCACTGGCAGTGCTCTAATCCACCTCCTAGAAACTACCAATTCCCCTGTAGGCAATATAGTCCCAAACCCCACAGTACATTACTCACTAGGTCTACACAATCTATCAATCACCTTACTAGAAACAAATGAATGTGTAGCACTAGAGTCAATCAATACAGTAAAAGGAGAGCCAACGCTAGAAAGCTTACCTGTCACCACCGAGGGACTAGCCTCGGCCTCTGCTTGTGTCAAGGTAAACATTCGAGCTGAAGTTAAGCTATCAAACTTCCCTGCTTCCTCTTTCTTCACTGTTGGGAAGTCCTTCTTGAGGTGTCCCACCCCCACACACGTAACAGGCCTTGGCCCGAAATTCGTCCGAATGGCGTCTTCTGCACCTAGTGCACTCGGGGTAACTCCTCCATGTGTCAGCGCCTCCCTGGCGGCCTCCCTGAGCACCCCGACCCCTCCTA